>NC_134500.1:8248584-8278584 GCF_040206685.1 Ascaphus truei
TATGTATGTATGTCTTTATTTATATAGTGCACCATTAATGTACATAGCGCTTCACAGCAGTAATACACGTGACAATCATATAAATAACAAATAATGCAAATAACAGATCATGGAAATAAGCGGCTTCAGACATAAAAGTAACAGTTAGGAAAAGCAGTCCCTGCTCCGAAGAGCTTACAATCTAATTGGCTGAAGGAAGAACGTACAGAGACAGTAGGAGGGGAGTTCTAGTAAGTGTGTCTGCAAGGGGCCAAGCTTTATGTACCAGGTGTATAGTATTAGCCACGGTGCTACTCATAAAGTCATAATAATATTTTATGTAGTAATGATATATTTTAGAGGAAGATGAAGTTAATATATAAAAAATAGATATGTGCGCTCTACTATTGGGATATTGGGACACGTACAACGGGGTGGAAACGGGCATTATTATATTAGCTGTGGTAGGAGTGTAATGTAATTGTACAAGGGGGTGAACAGAGCCACATTTTCTATTGACAGAATAATGGTCATACTTCCTATTTATAGAACAATAGATTTATTGTAGGAAGCCTGTCTCTCGTTCTGCTTTCTTGGCAGGAATATTGCGGACATTGTTCTAAAATAGGGTCAGATTTCCCCGACTCTTAAATAAATGTAGATTTTTACAGTCACACAACGTTTTCTTTTTTTTAAGCCACTTCCATGGCCGCATGTTAGATATTTATCCCTAAGAATGGGAGACGTTCTTCTCCTCTTCACATGCGGTTAGTCCGGGTGGGGGTATGAGGTGTGTGGAAGCCACCTGGCTGTAACGATGGGAACACAGCCTTTATTTAATTCCCATAAGTGAGTGCCTCACATACAGACCCTCATGATAAGTCAGTGGGCAGCCACGTACGTACCTTCCCTCTGGATGCAGTAATCGATGCGGTATTTGAGGATGCGTCCATTGCGGAGCTCGGGGAGGAGTGGGTGCCAGCTGACACGGAGATCAGATGGGGTCTCACTGCTCAGGGACAACAATGGGGGCAGCAGCTGGAACTGGGTGGGGGGAGGGAGTGACACAGGAAGGTCAGGATGGACAAGAAGGACCCCATTAGGAATTCTACACTCTGATCCCAAACATTTCCCGACATCGACCTCACCCTCTCCTACCTGTGTCTGTGTATGTTCTAACTGTGACTCCCTCTAATATCTGCAGGATAAATGATACACCCATTCCCAATGAATAGGACCGCCATTCATTGATCAGGACTGATGTCTACTAATTGAGAGTCTTCCAATGGATGAAACTCATTCTTAGTGAGACTGCTTTTCATTAAGTAAGTCTCACTCCTAATCAATCAGACTGCCTTCCAATAAGTGAGACCGCCTTCCAGTAAGTGAGAATGCCTTCCAATAAGCGGGACCGCCATCCAATAAGTGAGATTGCCTTCTAATGAGTGAGACTGCATTCCAATAAGTGAGACTGCCTTACAATAAGTGAGACTGCCTTCCAATAAGTGAGACTGCCTTCCAATAAGTGAGACTGCCTTCCAATAAGTGAGACCACCTTCCAATAAATGAAACTGCCTTCCAATAAGTGAGATTGCCTTCTAATGAGTGAGACTGCCTTCCAATAAGTGAGACTGCATTCCAATAAGTTAGACTGCCTTCCAATAAGTGAGATTGCCTTCTAATGAGTGAGACTGCATTCCAATGAGTGAGACTGCTTTCCAATAAGTGAGACCGCCTTCCAATAAGTGAGATTGGCTTCTAATGAGTGAGACTGCATTCCAATAAGTGAGACTGCCTTCCAATAAGTGAGACTGCCTTCCAATAAGTGAGAATGCCTTCCAATAAGTGAGATCACCCTTCCAATGAGTGAGACTGCCTTCCAATGAGTGAGACTACCTTCCAATGAGTGAGACCGCCTTCCAATGAGTGAGACTGCCTTCCAATAAGTGAGATTGCCTTCCAATCAACAAGACTGTCTTCCAATCAGAGTGACCCTTTGGCGTCCCCTTCCTTTCCATTCTGTCTCTTGTACACCTTCCTTTTCTTAACCACCCCATTGTTCTGACTCCCTGGCTCCCATGCTTTCCCCACACCTACTGTGCCATATAACTATGTGCTGTATCACCATCCCTCCTCAGGCACCCTCTCTTCCCCCCCCCCCCCCCGACTCCTCAACCCCTGCTTTCCCTTAGCCCTGCATACACCCCAATGTGACCTCATCTCCTGCCCCCGTACCATCCTCCCAGGTCTGCACCATCACCGGCTGAGAGGTGCGACTGGCACCCAGCTGGGAATACGCCACCACGTAGAAGGTGTAACTGGTCCCGGGTTCCAAGTCTCTCACGTGGAGCTCAGTGGTGTCATTATTTACCGCAAACTGGTACTCCATGTTATCTGAGCCTGGGGCAGAGAGATAGCTGTTTATGCCCTGCTGAGAGATAGCTGT
Organism: Ascaphus truei; assembly: GCF_040206685.1. NCBI lineage: Eukaryota > Metazoa > Chordata > Amphibia > Anura > Ascaphidae > Ascaphus > Ascaphus truei. The sequence continues at coordinate 8,251,010 of NC_134500.1, forward strand.
GTATACTAAGAAATAGTCATGTAGGTTTAGCATGATAGATAGCTTTGAATGTCATAGTGAGAGCAATAGATGTGCCGGGCAGCCAGTTCCTGGTCAGTGTGTGTTGAGCCTCTGGGACTTAATTACAGTTGGCGCCCAGTCAATACCAGACTTTGGGTACTATGCCAGGGCCCGGCCAATGGCTGTCCAGCTTTTGAAGGCTCTTTGCCGATCAGTGGATGCCAAGTCAGTAAATGCCCAGAGAGATACTGGTCAATGGATGCTTGGTCAGTGGATCCCCATCAGCGGACATACCACCTGTCTTGGTGTAGTGCAGCGAGAAGCCTATGACCCGCTCTCGGTTGCTCTCCGGCTGCTCCCAGCTCACAGTCACCGCTTTGCTGGACACTGGCAGTGCCCGCACATCCTGGGGTGGTCCAAGCAGACCCTCTTGCACCATCACATGCAGTTTCGCCATGGCACAGGCGCTACCCAGGCCATTCTCTGCCATGCACTGGTAGTACCCAGCATCCTCCAGGGCGATCTGCGTGATGACCAGACTGCCCCTGGCCTGGACCCTCACACGGCCATTGGAGGGCAGCACCCGTCCATTCCTCAGCCAGGAGATGGTAGGCTCTGGGTCCCCCTCTGCCCTGCACACAAAGCGGGCAGTGCCAGCCCGAGCGCGTTTAACAGTTTCCGGGGGCTGGGATATAATTGGGGGGACTGAAACATGGAAGGAAGAGAGAGAGAGAGAGAGAGAGAGAGAGAGAGAGAGAGAGAGAGAGAGAGAGAGAGAGAGAGAGAGAGAGAGAGAGAGAGAGAGAGAGGAGAGGAGAAAAGAGAGGGAGAGATAAATAAAGAGAAATCAGAGAGAAGGGAGGAGAAGAGAGAGGGAGAGAAGTCACCTGGAGGGATTAGTCTGGAAGCAACAACAATATAGAGAAAATGTTATATTGCTGAGTGCTTTCATATAACTGCATATTCATTGAAGGCTGGTAAGTGGGGACGTGTACTGTGAAGTATGGGGGGGGGGGTTGGCTGCTTCACTGTATCCATAACAGTTAGAATTGTGGTGACGCAAAAAAGGGGTCTAAGCATGGATGAATACAGCATTCTGATTGGTTAATGTTTAAGTGATGCACTTCCTGTACCCCAAACCTTCTCACCGAGAACGCGGAGCTGAGCAGAGGCGGTGACAAAATGGCGGGTGTGCGGCTTGTTGGCTCGGCACACGTAAATGCCGGCGTGATGGGGTTGGGAACGCAGGATCACAAGATTGGCCTCTCCCAACACGATGACATCAGAAGAGACTGGCTTCCCATCTGCAGGGAGGAGACGGCAGTTATATCACTTCCTGGTACAAACTGACATCACTTCCTGTTACACATTGATATCACTTGCATCACATCCTGTTAGAAACACACACCAATTACATAATTTTCTGCTAAAACTGGCATCGGTTACGTCACTCCCTGCTAGAAACATTAGCTTCCTGATAGAAAATGACATCAGCTAGATGGTTCAGGGTTGCCACCAGTCCGGGTTTGACCCGGAGACAACGGGTTTCGGCCATGTATCTCCGGGCTACGGGTTTACCTGGCGGCATCACGTTGCCATGACAACGTGGCGTCACGTGATGCCTCGGCGCCATAAGGCGTCCCGTTATCATGGAAAATTGACTCCATGTGACGCCACGTAGTGTCCATTGTCATGGCAATGCAGCGCCATTTGACATTGTGAAGCCACATTGACGGGATTTGCAGGGGAGGAGGCCGGGAGACGCCGCGGCTGCCAAAGGTAAAAGAAATAAATATATCAAGAAGATAAATGTGAAAAAAATTCTCTCCAGGTTAGTCTTCAATAGAAGGTGACAACCCTGGCTACACCACATCCTGTTGGAAACATATTTGTTACATCACATCCTGTAAGATGGCGGCTGTCCTTCACATGGACACACTGATTCGTTTGTAGGTTTCTCCTGACCCCAACTCACCCTCACTCTGTGCCCATGTGCAGTGCTGGCTATACGAGCAGCACAGAGCACTTACCCTGCCGAATCCAGGAGACAAGCGGGGCCACATCCCCCTCAGCTCTGCACTCCATCACTGCGCTCTGACCCGCCTCCACCGTCAGGTTCTGCGGGGCTCTGGTGATTGCCAGCTCCTCAGCCAAGTGTGCTGAGCCTGCACAGAAGAATGCAAAGGGAACTAATGTGAGGGACGGGGTAAGACTCCCGGTCACTCCTGGAAGCTGAGCTTCATGAATAAGGTTGTAGCCCAAAAATTCATTGTTGGAATAAATAATCATAACTTTGGCCCCAATGAGAGAGATTGGCCCCAATGAGAGAGATTGGCCCCAATGAGAGAGATTGGCCCCAATGAGAGAGATTGGCCCCAATGAGAGAGATTGGCCCCAATGAGAGAGATTGGCCCCAATGAGAGAGATTGGCCCCAATGAGAGAGATTGGCCCCGATGAGAGAGATTGGCCCCGATGAGAGAGATTGGCCCCAATGAGAGAGATTGGCCCCAATGAGAGAGATTGGCCCCAATGAGAGAGATTGGCCCCAATGAGAGAGATTGGCCCCAATGAGAGAGATTGCCCCGATGAGAGAGATTGCCCCGATGAGAGAGATTGGCCCCGATGAGAGAGATTGGCCCCGATGAGAGAGATTTGCCCCGATGAGAATGTCCTCCAATGGGTGACACTGCCCCAAATGACTGAGACTGTCCTCCAGTGACTGAAACTACGTTCAATTAATGAAACCGCCCTGTAATGAGTGAGACCACCTTCCAAGAAATGAGACTGCCCCCAGTGATTCAGACTTCCTCCATATAAGTGGCAGTTATTGACAGGGTTAGTGACCGTGCGGTGCCCATGTGACTGACGGCTCATACCTTGCAGCACAGACAGACGCTCCTCGTTGCTGTATCTTGTGCTCAATGTATTGGTGGCGGCACAGCGATAAGACCCTGCGTCCTCCTCCCGCACTCCGGAGATCTGCAGGACGCCGGAGGGAAGGGTGAGGAACCTACAAGTATAGAACAGAACGCTGTGAGTCTGCACAGGGGGTCCCCAACCACGGAGACCCTCATATCCCAGTGACAGCAACTTCTCCGGTCAGCGTCAATTAGAAAAAAATCAGCACTTTCCCATTACAATGCTATTTTTGGGGTCCAAAAGCCCCAAATCTTAGTGATTTCTGTCTTTAGAGGTTGTTATCTAACACACACAAGGGTCTCAGTGTATACGGGAACCCCAGGTCACATTGTGATACTGATCCAGCACTGGGTTTCTGTTCCCATTCCCTGGTCTGTTGGAAACTGCATTTATAACAGAGTGAGATCTGAAGAAAACCCGGCCTGGGCCATTATCACACGGTGACCTGGAGTCATTTGGATCTGTACCCTTAACAAGCATGGCAGTATCCTGCACCCAGCCAATCCGAATGGGCAACATCAATATGCTCCCTGTTTGCCGGCCAGGATGTGTCCTTGGCATACGTAGCCTCTGTGCTGCAAATAAAGCCGCCTGCAGGGCAATGAAGGGTTAAGTCTGCCGTCCTAGCATAAAACCCGGACTGACTGCAACCGTTTAGGGCACCAAGGACAAACCCTAAAGGAGAAGAGGGACAAAGGCGGCTGGACATGAATGAAAATACTCAGTACCTCTATATTAGGGGCGGCCAACTCCAGTACTCAAGGGCCACCAACAGGTCAGGTTTTCAAGATATCCCTTCTTCAGTGCAGGGGGCTGATTGAGCCACCTGTGCTGAAGCTGGGACTGATTGAGCCATCTGTGCTGAAGCAGGGATATCCTGAAAACCTGGCCAGTTTGGTGGCCCGTGAGGACTGGAGTCGGCCACCCATGCCCTGTGTAGTGCCGCTCGTTCATTTTCAGGTGAGTTTTTGCAGCTCCTGCGTTACCCACCTGTGCTGGGCAGGTAACGGTTCCTGGTCTCTCTCCCACGTGATCTCTGGATGGGGTAACCCGTTGATGCCGCATTCAAATCGTGCCAGGCTGTTCAGTGCCACGGTCTGAGGCTCGGGCTGATGGTGGAAGGGGGACAGACCTGAGGGGGGAAGAGGGGAGAAACAGATTACTAAAGATAATTACAAGGTATATCAGAGGTGGGAAACTCCAGTCCTCAAGGGCCAGCAACAGGACAGGCTTTAAGGATATCCCTGCGTCAGCACAGGTGGCTCAATGAGTCACCTGTGCTGAAGCAGGGATATCCTGAAAACCTGACCTGTTGGTGGCCCTTGAGAACTGGAGTTGCCCATCCCTGAGGTATACGCCCCCTGTCCCCATTCCTGTTTTCTGTATCAGGTGACGTCATCAACTTTCAGACTTTGGAAGAACGCGTGAAATCTCGCTTTGTCATTAACCCCTTCAGTGCCAAAGCAATGCGTCACCAGCCCCCCCCCCCCCCCCTGGCACTGAACAGGTGGAGACCTCAAATAGAACACAGGTGAACTTGTCCGCGGGATTGTAATCGTATAAACACATTACTGTGGCATAGCCCAACAAAAGATCGGCATGTAAAGACAAAAGAACCCTGATCTCTCCTCTTCCACCACGAATATTATTCCTCGTTACTGTCAGGTCATTAAACGCTGCAATAATGACACGAACCATCGTTCCACTATCTGTGGCATCCTTCACTGCCAATATATATCCATTATATATATCCATTCTGTTCCCCCCTGCAGTGTGCCAGTGAGGCTATGTACAGTATATATAGGGTTGCCAGACGGCTTCTCCAAAAATACTTGACCCACTGGTGAAAGGTGTGACACGTTCAAGACACACCCCTTTCACCATTCCATGCTGTTTCCTCCTCTCCTTGGTCCCACCCCCAGGCTCCTGACACTTCCTCCTGATTGGCTGTACTACCTAACAGCAGTTAATTAGGATGGAGGAAGCTGCCCAGCCGCCTAAGAGCATCCCTGCTCAGGGAAATCCTGCGGCCCCCCAAGCCAGTCAGGTCACACTGTTCAGAGAGGTAATACCGGTATAAACATACACACCTAGAGAGGTAATACCGGTAGACACATACACGCCCAGAGAGGTAATACCGGTATACACATACACACCCAGAGAGGTAATACCGGTATACACATAAACGCCCAGAGAGGTAATACCGGTATACACATACACGCCCAGAGAGGTAATACCGGTATACACATACACACCCAGAGAGGTAATACAGGCACATACACACCCAGAGAGGTAATACCGGTATACACATACACGCCCAGAGAGGTAATACCGGTATACCCATACACGCCCAGAGAGGTAATACCGGTATACACATACACGCCCAGAGAGGTAATACCGGTATACACATGCACACCCAGAGAGGTAATACCGGTATACACATACACGCCCAGAGAGGTAATACCGGTATACACATACACACCCAGAGAGGTAATACCGGTAGACACATACACGTCCAGTGAGGTAATACCGGTATACACATACACGCCCAGAGAGGTAATACCGGTATACACATACACGTCCAGTGAGGTAATACCGGTATACACATACACACCTAGAGAGGTAATACCGGTATACACATACACGCCCAGAAAGGTAATACCGGTATACACATACATGCCCAGAGAGGTAATACCGGTATACACATACACACCCAGAGGGGTAATACCGGTATGCACATACACGCCCAGAGAGGTAATACCGGTATACACATACACTCCCAGAGAGGTAACACCGGTATACACATACACGCCCAGAGAGGTAATACCGGTATACACATACACGCCCAGAGAGGTAATACCGGTATACACATACACGCCCAGAGAGGTAATAACGGTATACACATACACGCCCAGAGAGGTAATACCGGTATACACATACACGCCCAGAGAGGTAATAACGGTATACACATACACGCCCAGAGAGGTAATACCGGTATACACATACATGCCCAGAGAGGTAATACCGGTATACACATACACGCCCAGAGAGGTAATACCGGTATACACATACACGCCCAGAGAGGTAATACCGGTATACACATACACACCCAGAGAGGTAATACCGGTATACACACACATGCCCAGAGAGGTAATAACGGTATAAACACACACACCCAGAGAGGTAATACCGGTATACACATACACGCCCAGAGAGGTAATACCGGTATACACATACACGCCCAGAGAAGTAATAACGGTATATACATACACGCCCAGAGAGGTAATACCGGTATACACATACACACCCAGAGAGGTAATACCGGTATACACACACATGCCCAGAGAGGTAATACCGGTATACACATACACGCCCAGAGAGGTAATACCGGTATACACATACACGCCCAGAGAGGTAATACCGGTATACACATACACGCCCAGAGAGGTAATACCGCTATACACATACACGCCCAGAGAGTTAATACCGCTGTACACATACACGCCCAGAGAGGTAATACCGGTATACACATACACGCCCAGAGAGGTAATACCAGTATACACATACACGCCCAGAGAGGTAATACCGGTATACACATAAACGCCCAGAGAGGTAATACCGGTATACACATACACGCCCAGAGAGGTAATACCGGTATACACATACACGCCCAGAGAGGTAATACCGGTATACAAATACACCCCCAGAGAGGTAATACCGGTATACACATACACGCCCAGAGAGGTAATACCGGTATACACATACACGCCCAGAGATGTAATAACGGTATACACATACACGCCCAGAGAGGTAATACCGGTATACACACACATGCCCAGAGAGGTAATACCGGTATACACACACATGCCCAGAGAGGTAATAACGGTATACACACACACGCCCAGAGAGGTAATACCGGTATACACATACACGCCCAGAGAGGTAATACCGGTATACACATACACGCCCAGAGATGTAATAACGGTATACACATACACACCCAGAGAGGTAATACCGGTATACACACACATGCCCAGAGAGGTAATAACGGTATACACACACACGCCCAGAGAGGTAATACCGGTATACACATACACGCCCAGAGAGGTAATACCGGTATACACATACACGCCCAGAGAAGTAATAACGGTATATACATACACGCCCAGAGAGGTAATACCGGTATACACATACACACCCAGAGAGGTAATACCGGTATACACACACATGCCCAGAGAGGTAATACCGGTATACACATACACGCCCAGAGAGGTAATACCGGTATACACATACACGCCCAGAGAGGTAATACCGGTATACACATACACGCCCAGAGAGGTAATACCGCTATACACATACACGCCCAGAGAGTTAATACCGCTGTACACATACACGCCCAGAGAGGTAATACCGGTATACACATACACGCCCAGAGAGGTAATACCAGTATACACATACACACCCAGAGAGGTAATACCGGTATACACATACACGCCCAGAGAGGTAATACCGGTATACACATAAACGCCCAGAGAGGTAATACCGGTATACACATACACGCCCAGAGAGGTAATACCGGTATACACATACACGCCCAGAGAGGTAATACCGGTATACAAATACACCCCCAGAGAGGTAATACCGGTATACACATACACGCCCAGAGAGGTAATACCGGTATACACGTACACGCCCAGAGAGGTAATACCGGTATACACACACACACACACACCCAGAGAGGTAATACCGGTATACACATACACGCCCAGAGAGGTAATACCGGTATACACATACACGCCCAGAGAGGTAATACCGGTATACACATACACGCCCAGAGATGTAATAACGGTATACACATACACGCCCAGAGAGGTAATACCGGTATACACATACACGCCCAGAGAGGTAATACCGGTATACACATACACGCCCAGAGAGGTAATACCGGTATACACACACACCCAGAGAGGTAATACCGGCATACACATACATGTCCAGAGAGGTAATACCGGTATACACATACACGCCCAGAGAGGTAATACCGGTATACGCATACACTCCAAGAGAGGTAATACCGGTATACACACACACCCAGAGAGGTAATACCGGTATACACATTCATGTCCAGAGAGGTAATACCGGTATACACATACACGCCCAGAGAGGTAATACCGGTATACGCATACATGTCCAGTATTACCTCAAATTCTTACTGGACAGAGTATCCAAATACAGGACAGTCCAGTTCAATACTGGACACCTGGCCGCCCTATACTCTGCCCTTATTATTATATTGAGAAGCACTGGCAGAGAATGTGATTCCTTGGCTCTCATACGATTCTTCTATATAAATACAGCAACTAATAATAATGTGAAATTAAGAATATTTTGTCATTGACATTCTTCGACTCGCTCATAACAATGAATAAATATGGATATATTTAATAGGTGCAAGAAGGGAGCAGATGTCACGTGACCCACTTGCCAGTCTGACTGTGCCCGTTCGTCCCATCACAGCCCCGAAGGCGTTTCGTGCAGTGCAGAAGTAACTCCCCTCTCTGCTTTCCCTGGCATCCTGGGATATGACGAGTGACCCATTAGGAAAGATGCTATGGGGACCCTCCGTGTCCAGCTGCTTCCAATCCTTCCTCCAGGTGATATTAGCGGGGTCGTCCTTAGTCCCCAAGTGACAGTGCAAGACGCCGCCCTGGCTGGGCAGGAGGACGGTGTGTGTGGGGCCGGAGCGGCAGCTCAAGTCCAGGAAGATGCTCTGTCCTGCAATGGAACGCAAAGGGTCATTTCGGGAGGGGAGGGGGGGGGGTGTTCACAGGTTTTATTTACTGTACAGGGGGTGGCCAACTCCAGTCCTTAAGGGTCATAAGCAGGTCAGGTTTTCAGGATATCCCTGCTTCAGAATGATTGAGCCACTGATTGAGCCACCTGTGCTGACGCAGGGATATCATGAAAACCTGACCCGTTGAGGAGACTTGAGCCCCTTCCCCCTCCCCCCCAGGTCTAGAACACACAGTCTCATCTTTTAGAACAGGGGTGGCCAACTGCAGTCCTCAAAGACCGCTAACAGCCCAGGTTTTCAGGATATCCCTGCTTCAGCACAGGTGGCTCAATCATCCTCTGCTTCAGCACAGGTGGTTCAATGTTCGACTGAGCCACTGATTGAGCCACCTGTGCTGAAGCTGGGATATCCTGAAAACCTGACCTGTTTGGTGGCCCTTGAGGACTGGGGTTGGTCAGCCCCGGTGTAGAGGATAGCCATGCTGTGTGACAGTCACCAGGCCAGCGATAGGGACAGATGAGGCGACTGCCGGACAGAATGAAACTCGTCCTTCATAGCAACGTGCTGCGTTATAAAGGTCTCCCGAGTATAACTACACAAGTCTGCCCGTGCAGAGGACGATGAGCAGTTATAGTTTCTGGAAGGAGATCGAGTTTAGTTTCAGAAAGCTAGAGCAGCGTAGTACTACTCGGCACAATTTTATGCTGCAGGAGACGTACTTGTGCTGCTTTAACCTCTTTGCTGCCGGAGTGAGGGGAGGTGTGACCTGCCCCACGTTCAGAAGTTATAACCCACAATGGTTACCTGCTCTACCCACCTGTCTGAGAATAACCCTCCCACTGCATTGTGGGATTCCCTATAATAAACTACCCCTACGTGTTCTCTTCCTTCCAGACGCCCCCCTCCCATCACTCACTGTGCCTCCACCCCAGCCAATTAGAACCAAGCCTTCCGACATTAACCCTAACCCCTACTGCAGAGATCATCACAGGAAAACAGGACAGGCACAACATTCAGGAGAGGGTTCAAGAGAAGCCTGTCCCTAATCCGTATCACGTCAACCAAATGTCTTAACCTTTTCACTGCCAGAGAGGCCAACAGCTCACTGCTCTGCGTATAATACACATACACCTGGTTCCCTAATACAGGTACGTGCTCAATACAGGTACGCATTCCGTGACGCGTGTTGTTTAGACGCAAACATTGTATTTGTACCATGTATTATTTGTCATCTTCACTCTTTGCCCAGGACATACGTGAAAACGAGAGGTAACTCTCAATGTATTACTTCCTGGTAAAACATTTTATAATGAAATAAATAAAACAGGAACCCCCCCCCCCCTCCTCCTGTATTAGCTCCTGTAACCCTTTCACTGCCAGCAACCCGTGGCTTTGGGAGATAATACCGCTTGCTTTGCAATGCGTGGCAGGGAAGGAGTTAAGGATGGATTCGCTAATCACATCTGATTCTGAACCACGCGTGGGTCCAAGGTCCTCACGGCCCGTCCGGCAGGGAAGGGGTTACCGAGGATTTGTGCCCGGGGCAGAAAATCTGCCTTTTGCAAGCTGGGGGAGGTATATGGACAAAGTGCCTCTCTCTCTGATGAGCAGCATGGAAGATCTCCTGTTAAAAATTACCCGGTGAAACCTTGGGCCTCGCAAGGGCGGGGGCGAGCTTTGGACTCAGAGTATTTTTTATTCTTTATGCCACAAAACTGCAGAGAAATCAGCTGGGTTTTTTTCTCTCTCTTTTTGTGGGTGGTGGGGTACATAAAATGGCTGCCATTTTCTCTCACAGAAAGTAAGGGTTTTGCTGTCTCTTAATTAACCGCTTTACTACCAAAGGGGTCAACAGCGCTTTAAACGGGCAGTCCGACCTTGCAGGTCAAAATCTTGCCTTAAATCACTTTTCTATGTAATCAGCTCCTTAGAAATATCCAACCCCCGCCTGACTTATTTTTATCTTGAGAAAAATGAATATATATTGCTTTTTATTTTATTTTGTCGGGAACACTGGATTCAGGCATATCTGCGAGTTCAGTTCATGCGTCTAACGAATGACAGCTGCTTCATTACTAACGAAGAACAGAGCTCTGGTGACTGACAAACAGTCTTGTCACCAAAATGCACTAGGCAAAGATTGCAAGGAAAAATCTCCATCGCGTTTGTTTGCCACGGGAATTAAGTTTATAAAATGATTCAAAAAGACTTACACTTGTCCATTATTTTAATGTCAGTTAGCTGCATTTAACACGTCACTGTCCGTAGTGCATTTTAACATTGCTTTCATATGAACATCATACATGCTGCAGAAAGGTGTCACAGTCGCTGCAATACCTGACAGGGTTAATTCCCCGTCAGTGTGACATTTTTTTTAACACGCAGGGTCTCCGTATTTCATAATAACGGTTGTTGCAGCGGGACGTTACCGTCTCCAGCAGTTACGCGCTCTGTGATCAAAAGGGGATTACTGCAGTCTGTATACAGTTACACTTCAGGAGAATGCTGCAGCCACCTCTGGGGAGAAATCTCAGCAGCCGCTAGGAGACTGCACACTTGTAGCCAACCTGGAAACCTTAACCACTACACCAGACCTCCCTTTAGGGCAGGGGTCTCCAAACTCAGTCCTCAAGGGCTGTCACCAGGCCGGCTTTTATGGATATCCCTGTTTCAGCACTGAGCCACTGATTGAGCCACCTGTGCTGAAGCAGGGATATCCATATAAGCCAGTCTGGTGGCAGCCCTTGAGGACTGAGTTTGGAGACCCCTGCTTTAGGGGGATCAGGGACTTTGCTGAAGCATCATTTGGTGACAGGGTGTGTGTTTGTGGAAGGGCTGATTTGGAGAAGCTTAACCCCGGAGTTACAATAAGGGGTTGAGGATCCCCTGCCTCCAGGGGTGCGTGTGAATTTGGGCGGGGGGCTAAAGCACCCCTGATATTAGATATATGTCTGTGACAGGGATTCGTGTCTGCTTAATTTTAAGTACAGAACCTCAGTCACCGAAACGTAGTCTCTTTAACCCCTTAGAGCCGCAGGTGCCGGAAGAACGTCGCAGGTTCCTCGGGTTTGAAGATTGTGCCGGATCAGGACGGCTGTATATTGCCAAATTGTGAGCCGGAAAATCCATTGTATTTAGATCAATTCATATTCATCGCTCTGCTCATTTTGTTTTGGGCAAATACACGGCACAAGGTGTCCGGGCATGAACGGGTTAAAGTGTCAATATACCGTATCGGATTTCTAATGCAGAAATAGAGCAGGGGCGGACAACTTCAGCCCTCAAGGGCCACCAACAGGTCAGGTTTTATGGATATCCCAGCTTCAGCACAGGTGGCTCAATCGGTCGCAGCTTCAGCACAGGTGGCTCAATCGGTCGCAGCTTCAGCACAGGTGGCTCAATCGGTCCCAGCTTCAGCACAAGTGGCTCAATCGGTCCCAGCTTCAGCACAGGTGGCTTAGACTGAGCCACTGATTGAGCCACCTGTGCTGAAGCAGGGATATCTCTACTAGCTGGCCTGTTGGTGGCCCTTGAGGCCTGGGGCTGGCCACCCCTGATATAAAGTCATGTGTCAGTGTATCAATGGCAGTTTATCAAGGTGTCAATGGATTAATATATTATTAGTGTGCCAATATGTCAATATGTCAATGTATCAATATAGCAATGTATTCATGTGTCGGTATATCAAGGTGTCAATGTATTGATGTATCAATATGTCCGTGTATCATTAAAGTAAGCAGCTTGCTGTGTAACCTGTAGTCTGACCATCTCTTAGCATTTCCAATTTATTAAACATTTGGCGACAGACGGAAGCTCATATCTGCCCTGTGCAACTCCATATAACTCCTCCTCCAACGCCCTGTGTGACTCCATATAACTCCTCCCCCAACGCCCTGTGCATCTTCATATAACTCCTCCCCCAACGCCCTGTGCGGCTCCATATAACTCCCCCCCCCACGCCCTGTGCGGTTCCATATAACTCCTCTCCCAACGCCCTGTGTGGCTCCATATAACTCCCCCCCAATGCCCTGTGCGGCTCCATATAACTCCTCCCCCAACGCCCTGTGCGGCTCCATATAACTCCTACCTAAAAATGCCCTGTGCGTCTCCATATAACTCCTCCCCCAAAGCCCTGTGCGTCTCCATATAATTCCTCCCCCAACGCCCTGTGCGTCTCCATATAACTCCTCCCCCAACGTCCTGTGCGTCTCCATATAATTCCTCCCCCAACGCCTTGTGCGTCTCCATATAACTCCTCCCCCAACGTCCTGTGCGTCTCCATATAACTCCTCCCCCAACGCCCTGTGCGGCTCCATATATCTCCTCTCCCAACGTCCTGTGCGTCTCCATATAATTCCTCCCCCAACGCCCTGCGCGTCTCCATATAACTCCTCCCCAATACCCTGTGAGGCTCCATATAACTCCTCCCCCAACATCCTGTGCGTCTCCATATAATTCCTCCCCCAACGCCCTGCGCGTCTCCATATAACTCCTCCCCAATACCCTGTGAGGCTCCATATAACTCCTCCCCCAACGCCCTGTGCATCTTCATATATCTCCTCCCCCAACGTCCTGCGCGTCTCCATATAACTCCTCCCCAACGCCCTGTGCGTCTCCATATAACTCCTCCCCCAACGCCTTGTGCGGCGTCATACAACTCCTCCCCCAACGCCTTGGGCGGCTCCATATAACTCCTCCTCCAACACCTTGGGCGGCTCCATATAACTCCTCCCCCAACGCCTTGGGCGACTCCATATAACTCCTCCCATACGCCTGTGCAGCTCCATGTAACTTCCCCAACGCCTTGTGCGGCTCCGCGTAACTCCTTCCTGTACCAATGCGAGTGCAAATGGCTTTAATGCAGCAGACATTATCGTAACCCCTTCAGCGCTGCAATGCCCTGCACGCCCCTCTGGCATTGAAGGGTTAAAAAAAACCAACAAAAAAAAACCCCACCATGACACATTGATGCAGAGCGAGCCACACTCCGCGCGTGACACCAGTGCAGCAGCTCGCTACCACCCCACGGGGGGCGAGGGGACACCGCATTGCCCAGCGCGGGGGGTCAGCGGGGGTGAATCTCAGCGTGTCTCTCCGGTATCACATATAGATCAGCTTACCTGCAGCCACCAGGAGCCAGCCCGCCCAGCGCCAACCCCACAGCCAGGCCAGCCTTCCCAGCGCCATGTAAAGTGTGCAGCCCCCCCCCCCCCTCCCCAACCAAGGCTGCCTGCGCCCCCCCTCTCAGCAGCACGGGGATGCAGAGAGGGGCTCCCTCTCCCTCCAGTCAGACGCCATCTTGCACAAGTTTTTTTCTCTCTGTCGCTCTATCCTTTTTTTTTTTTAACCCTCTTTCTGTTTGTTTGGGCAGCTGCGAGCTCTGTGTCCCCTTACTGCCATCTATTGGTTCCTGTGCCTGGCTAAGGACATCCTTACTGTCTCATCCTAACAAAGGGGCTACCCCCCCCCCCCTCCTCTCCCTCCTCTCCCTCCTCCCCACTAATCACGGCAGGGGGAGCACATTTTCATTTGACGGGAATGGTGAAAGCGCAAGGGGAAAATATCTGGAGAGAACAAAGGGGGACGCTTTAAAGATGGCTGCAAAACAGGGGGGGGCGGAAGCGCAGAGAGTCGCGGTCGTGGAAAAGTAAAAATATATATATATATGCATTCGAGTTGGGACACAGTGGAAGGGCCCAGCCACGTCCCACGTGGGTTATTCATCATGTAGAGATATGTTTCATCGGTCCAGGCGGCAGGGCGGGGATGGAGGGGGAGGGGGGGACACACGGAGGGAGAGACACGGATATAGAAAGTGTCACAGATAAGAGAGGGGGGACAGTGACAAAGACTGAGCCAGTGACAGCGTGGCTCGAGGTGGCAGTTTTACTGCATCGATTACCCAACCGGGGTCTTGGGGGCCACGGAAAAAACAGGGGCCACAGAGTCGCTTCAGGAAACTCCAGTGCACAAGTGTAGGGAAGCGTGGGGTTATTAGAACACGGGAAGCACGTGGTTATTAGGACACGGGAAGCACGTGGTTATTAGGACACGGGAAGCACGTGGTTATTAGAACACGGGAAGCGCGTGGTTATTAGGACACAGGAAGCGCGTGGTTATTAGTACACGGGAAGCACGTGGTTATTAGGACACGGGAAGCACGTGGTTATTAGGACACGGGAAGCACATGGTTATTAGGACACGGGAAGCGTGTGGTTATTAGAACACGGGAAGCACGTGGTTATTAGGACACGGGAAGCACGTGGTTATTAGGACACGGGAAGCGCGTGGTTATTAGTACACGGGAAGCACGTGGTTATTAGGACACGGGAAGCACGTGGTTATTAGAACACGGGAAGCGTGTGGTTATTAGAACATGGGAAGCGCGTGGTTATTAGAACACTGGAAGCGTGTGGTTATTAGAACATGGGAAGCGTGTGGTTATTAGAACACGGGAAGCGTGTGGTTATTAGGACACGGGAAGAGCGTGGTTATTAGGACACGGGAAGCATGTGGTTATTAGGACACGGGAAGCGTGTGGTTATTAGGACACGGGAAGAGCGTGGTTATTAGGACACGGGAAGAGCGTGGTTATTAGGACACGGGAAGCATGTGGTTATTAGAACACGGGAAGCGCGTGGTTATTAGAACACGGGAAGCGTGTGGTTATTAGAACATGGGAAGCGCGTGGTTATTAGGACATGGGAAGCGTGTGGTTATTAGAACACGGGAAGTGTGTGGTTATTAGAACACGGGAAGCGTGTGGTTATTAGAACATGGGAAGTGTGTGGTTATTAGGACACGGGAAGAGTGTGGTTATTAGAACATGGGAAGCGTGTGGTTATTAGAACACGGGAAGCGTGTGGTTATTAGGACACGGGAAGAGCGTGGTTATTAGGACACGGGAAGCATGTGGTTATTAGAACACGGGAAGCGCGTGGTTATTAGAACACGGGAAGCGTGTGGTTATTAGAACATGGGAAGCGCGTGGTTATTAGGACACGGGAAGCACGTGGTTATTAGGACACGGGAAGCGCGTGGTTATTAGGACACGGGAAGCGTGTGGTTATTAGAACACGGGAAGCGCGTGGTTATTAGGACACGGGAAGCGCGTGGTTATTAGAACACGGGAAGCGTGTGGTTATTAGAACACGGGAAGCGTGTGGTTATTAGAACACGGGAAGCGCGTGGTTATTAGAACATGGGAAGCGTGTGGTTATTAGAACACGGGAAGCGTGTGGTTATTAGAACATGGGAAGCGTGTGGTTATTAGGACACGGGAAGAGTGTGGTTATTAGAACATGGGAAGCGCGTGGTTATTAGGACACGAGAAGAGCATGGTTATTAGGACACGGGAAGCACGTGGTTATTAGGACACGGGAAGCGCGTGGTTATTAGGACACGGGAAGCGCGTGGTTATTAGGACACGGGAAGCGTGTGGTTATTAGAACACGGGAAGCGTGTGGTTATTAGGACACGGGAAGCGTGTGGTTATTAGGACACGGGAAGCGTGTGGTTATTAGGACACGGGAAGCGCGTGGTTATTAGGACACGGGAAGAGCGTGGTTATTAGGACACGGGAAGCACGTGGTTATTAGGACACGGGAAGCGCGTGGTTATTAGGACACGGGAAGCGTGTGGTTATTAGAACACGAGAAGTGTGTGGTTATTAGAACACGGGAAGCGCGTGGTTATTAGAACACGGGAAGCGCGTGGTTATTAGAACATGGGAAGTGTGTGGTTATTAGGACACGGGAAGAGTGTGGTTATTAGAACATGGGAAGCGTGTGGTTATTAGAACACGGGAAGCGTGTGGTTATTAGGACACGGGAAGAGCGTGGTTATTAGGACACGGGAAGCATGTGGTTATTAGAACACGGGAAGCGCGTGGTTATTAGAACATGGGAAGCGCGTGGTTATTAGAACATGGGAAGCGCGTGGTTATTAGGACACGGGAAGCACGTGGTTATTAGGACACGGGAAGCGCGTGGTTATTAGAACACGGGAAGCGTGTGGTTATTAGAACACGGGAAGCGTGTGGTTATTAGAACACGGGAAGCGCGTGGTTATTAGAACACGGGAAGCACGTGGTTATTAGAACATGGGAAGCGTGTGGTTATTAGAACACGGGAAGCGTGTGGCTATTAGGACACAGGAAGCGTGTGGTTATTAGGACACGGGAAGCGTGTGGTTATTAGAACATGGGAAGCGTGTGGTTATTAGAACACGGGAAGCGTGTGGCTATTAGGACACAGGAAGCGTGTGGTTATTAGGACACGGGAAGCGTGTGGTTATTAGAACACGGGAAGCGTGTGGTTATTAGAACACGGGAAGCGTGTGGTTATTAGAACATGGGAAGCGTGTGGTTATTAGAACACGGGAAGCGTGTGGCTATTAGGACACAGGAAGCGTGTGGTTATTAGGACACGGGAAGCGTGTGGTTATTAGAACACGGGAAGCGTGTGGTTATTAGAACACGGGAAGCGTGTGGTTATTAGAACACGGGAAGCGCGTGGTTATTAGGACACGGGAAGCGTGTGGTTATTAGAACATGGGAAGCGTGTGGTTATTAGGACACGGGAAGCGTGTGGTTATTAGGACACGGGAAGAGTGTGGTTATTAGAACATGGGAAGCGCGTGGTTATTAGGACACGAGAAGAGCATGGTTATTAGGACACGGGAAGCGCGTGGTTATTAGGACACGGGAAGAGCGTGGTTATTAGGACACGGGAAGCACGTGGTTATTAGGACACGGGAAGCGCGTGGTTATTAGGACACGGGAAGCGCGTGGTTATTAGGACACGGGAAGTGTGTGGTTATTAGAACACGGGAAGCACGTGGTTATTAGAACATGGGAAGCGTGTGGTTATTAGGACACGGGAAGCGTGTGGTTATTAGAACATGGGAAGCGTGTGGTTATTAGGACACGGGAAGCGTGTGGTTATTAGGACACGGGAAGAGTGTGGTTATTAGAACATGGGAAGCGCGTGGTTATTAGGACACGAGAAGAGCATGGTTATTAGGACACGGGAAGCGCGTGGTTATTAGGACACGGGAAGAGCGTGGTTATTAGGACACGGGAAGCGCGTGGTTATTAGGACACGGGAAGTGTGTGGTTATTAGGACACGGGAAGCGTGTGGTTATTAGGACACGGGAAGAGCGTGGTTATTAGGACACGGGAAGCGTGTGGTTATTAGGACACGGGAAGCGTCTGGTTATTAGGACACGGGAAGCACGTGGTTATTAGGACACGGGAAGAACATGGGAAGCGTGTGGTTATTAGGACACGGGAAGAACATGGGCAGCGTGTGGTTATTAGAACATGGGAAGCGTGTGGTTATTAGAACATGGGAAGCGTGTGGTTATTAGAACATGGGAAGCGTGTGGTTATTAGAACATGGGAAGCGTGTGGTTATTAGGACACGGGAAGCTGTAATCTGACTCATTAAGCGCAAAAAATCAAGACATGTTAATGAAAAAGCTTGTTACAAAAAGTGAGACTTCTCTGATCTCCGACTGAGTGAGACCGCCCTCTAATAAGTGAGACCGCCCACTAATAAGCGAGACCGCCCTCTAAGTGAGACTGCCCTCTAATAAGCGAGACCGCCCTCTAATAAGCGAGACCGCCCTCTAAGTGAGACCGCCCTCTAATAAGCGAGACCGCCCTCTAAGTGAGACCGCACTCTAAGTGAGACTGCCCTCTAATAAGTGAGACCGCTCTCTAATAAGCGAGACCGCCCTCTAAGTGAGACCGCCCTCTAAGTGAGACTGCCCTCTAATAAGTGAGACCGCTCTCTAATAAGCGAGACCGCCCTCTAATAAGTGAGACCGCCCTCTAATAAGCGAGACCGCCCTCTAATAAGTGAGACCGCCCTCTAATAAGCGAGACCGCCCTCTAATAAGTGAGACCGCCCTCTAAGTGAGACTGCCCTCTAATAAGCAAGACCGCTCTCTTATAAGAGAGACTGCCCTATAAGTGAGACAGCCCTCTAATAAGCGAGACCGCCCTCTGTGAGACTGCCCTCTAATAAGCGAGACCGCTCTCTTATAAGAGAGACTGCCCTCTAAGTGAGACAGCCCTCTAATAAGCGAGACCGCTCTCTTATAAGAGAGACTGCCCTCTAAGTGAGACAGCCCTCTAATAAGCGAGACCGCCCTCTAAGTGAGACCGCCCTCTAATAAGCGAGACCGCTCAATTATAAGAGAGACTGCCCTCTAAGTGAGACAGCCCTCTAATAAGCGAGACCGCCCTCTAAGTGAGACCGCCCTCTAATAAGCGAGACCGCCCTCTAAGTGAGACCGCTCTCTTATAAGAGAGACCGCCCTCTAAGTGAGACAGCCCTCTAATAAGTGACTGCCCTCTAATAAGTGAGACAGCCCTCTAATAAGCGAGACCGCCCTCTAAGTGGGACTGCCCTCTAATAAGCGAGACCGCCCTCTAAGTGAGACCGCCCTCTAATAAGCGAGACTGCCCTCTAATGAGTGAGACCGCCCTCTAATGCGTGAGACTGCCCTCACTGAGTGAGATTGCACTCCAATGAATGAGACTGCCTTCCAAATAATCAAGACCGCCCTCCAATGAGTGAGACTGGCCTGTCCGGAGGTTACCTGCAGGAATCAGACCGCCCCCCTATTGTGCAGTAACTGGAGCAGGGATTAATATACAGTACAGCGCTGTATACACAGCCAGTGATACACAGCCGAGGCCTTTATTTATGCGTCTTCTGGGTTTTCTTTTTTTAAATAGCCATTTTGGGGAGCGCTTTAATAAGATGCCGACCGTAACATTCCTGCCCGGGCCCTGCAGTCCTAGAGGTTCCCATCTGCTAAGCCGCCCTGGTAGCCGGCCCAGCAGCTGTCCTGATTAGCAGTATGGTCTCGTCAGACTCCTGCGTGCCAGTGCCCATCACCACAGCAACACCGACTCCGAGACAAGATGACAAACAAATCTTGAAAAGGCCCCAACAAGTACACAGGAGGGAGCACAGCTGTCTCCTGGGAACACGCGCCTCCCCCCATGTGCTGGAAAGAATGTGCACAGTGCCACTGCTTTCTTAACTGTACATTCACCGCTGCACAGAGCACTTTAGGTGGAAGTCTTCCTGCTCAATGCGCAGAATAAAAAGCAGTTGTACTGTGACCAATTTTAGGAGAGCCTAATCCTTTTAGGTAAGGGGCCAACACGGTTAGGACCTAGTGATTGAAGTCTGATGGTACTAGGGCGGGGGTGGGGAACTTCAGTCCTCCAGGGCCACCAACGGGTCAGGTTTTCAGGATATCCCAGCTTCAGCACAGGTGGCTCAATCAGTGGCTCAGCCTGAGCCACTGATTGAGCCACCTGTGCTGAAGCTGGGGCTGATTGAGCCACCTGTGCTGAAGCTGGAACCGATTGAGCCACCTGTGTTGAAGCACAGATATCCTGAAAACCTGACCTGTTGGTGGCCCTCGAGGACTGGAGTTGCCCGCCCCTGTACCAGGGGATCCAGAGTACCAGGGGATCCAGAGTACCAGGGGATCCAGAGTACCACTGCTATTTGTTATTCACATACATACAATACCACGTTTTTATTTGTAACCCAAGCATTGCAGGGCCTGTAAAGTAACCGTTTCCCCCTCATTCCTATACTGTGGGAAATATCAGGGTGGCGAACTCACACATATCAGTTCATTATATTCATCTGTCCGACCAACGCATTTTACCATCCCGAGCTCGTGTGCCAAGGAAATGTTAAACGTTTTAGAATTAACAACGAATACTTGTGCTTGTTTTAATATTTGCAAACATGTCTGTCTGCTCAATATAACCTATTAAAGCGCAAGACCAAGCAATATCCCACATGTCTTTTTTTAAATAAATCAGTTCTGTACTAAGAGAAAATACTTGTAGCATTTTTTTTTTAAACTCTGAATTACATGTTTAATGTATTATAATGTAACAAACTTTTTTTGTTTCTATAGCAACAATTTACAAATCACAGATACTGAGTCAATACTCCTCTGCAGCCATTTAGTGAACCCTCTCTCTAGCAGTGCACCAATTGCATCGAGTGACTTCCTGGTCACATGATCTTCCCCACAGAACTTTGCATCTTTGGTCCTCTTCTGCTGCACTGGCAGCCATTTATGGAACCCTGAGCCGAATCTTCTCTGATCGATCACAGGAGAACGGATCGATTGGCAACTTAGCTAATTGCTTATCATTGTGTGGATTGTATTGATGCGCATACTAAAAGTGTGGGGGGGTGGGGGGGAGGAGGGGTAGGGGGGGAGAACCGGCAGCTTGAACTACTTCCTTACTGCCCTGAGGTCACCTTGGTGTTATGCCCGGGCCATGCTGCCTTCGCCCGCGCGGAGGCGTGCTCGTCCGTGACGTCACCTGCATGAAGCAGGTGCGTTTCTTGGACATGCTAGACACGCCGCCGGGAGGCGTGTCTAGGGGCGTAAGTGACGTCACGGAGCTGGTTCGCACTCATTGGGCGAATCACTCACGTGAGCTGCCGTCGCGCCGAGGAATCAGTTTCAACCGATTCCTCGCACAACACGCGCCCCCTCCTGCTGTCGCGCGCCCAATGCCTTAAGGCATATGTTCGTGCCGTGTGGTCTGCGGCAGCATGGACTCAGCCTTAGGGCTGTTATATAGTGCGCGCGTGCGACACTTATAATTGGCTGTGGTTAGTCAGCCGTTCTATACTAGGGCTGCGCACGCGCACGGCAGTGAGCGTGGAGCCGACCGACGAGGGAGAAGTCAGTGAAATGAATGATTTTGCGCCGCTACTGGCCCTGTAATGTCTGTCTGTCTGATAAAAATAATTGTATTTTTTTTTTCCTTTTAAAAATCTTATTTAATAAATTATTCACCCACACAATCTACACAATCTATACACACACACACACATACACACTTCCCAGCTTGTGGCTCCCGGCTGCACGGACTGTATACCCACAAAAAGTGTACGTCACGTGCATGCGCGTTCGCACAGGCACGGACGCACACACTATATTACAAGCCTTAGGTGGGACTGACCCTACAGTACATACTGAAACCATTCAACATGTGAAGCAACAAGTCCTCTGGAAGTGAATGAGTTAAAGGTTCCAGTACAGGAGCTTAAAAAAATAACCTTGCTGACCTGTATAAACATACTAAACTAGGACCGACTTTGAACCAACACCAGTGACCTTGTGTTAATCACCGATGACCTCTACTTGTCGTGCCTGCCTTTGGGACCTTGTGATGAACACATTATCCGTGTGCCCCACATACCAAAACCTCAACACAGAGATAAGGAGTCAATGAACCCAGAGGTGGATGTGTAATATCGGGAAACAGAACGAGTTCAGCGTGTCCTCTCCGCCCCCCCCCCCCTCCCGATGCTTCGGGTTTCATGCAAGCGTGCTCCCACCCCCAAATAACCAGGGGGGATTTGTAATATGTTTACGGCGACCTTGGTACAAGACGAACGCATGAGACAGTAACACGGTGCTTTTCACACATTGACCCCTTTGGATGGAGGCGAGGCTGCAATGGGGGATACATTTGGGGGTTTGGGATGATTTCAGCTGGAGTCACCCCCACCCCCCCAAAAAAAGCAAAAACACTGACTGCGACAGGACAAAATTTTTTTGTTTGACAAATCGGGGGTTGTTTATTTGCCAGGACCTTGTGATGTAGAACTACAGAGGAATTAAACTCAGGCTCTCTTACAACCCCCTGCAAACTGAGACACCCCACCAAATTAGAACATATCCGAAATATCTACGCCATGTATTCACTCCCCCCGAGCTTTCGGCTTCTCCCTGCGCTGCTCACGCAGTCTGTGTGCACGATCCCAGAGCAGGAGTAGGCAACTCCAGTCCTCAAGGGCCACCAACAGGTCAGGCTTTCAGGATATCCCTGCTTCACCGCAGGTGGCTCAATCAGTTCCAGCTTTAGCACAGGTGACTCAGTCTTTGATCGAGCCAGCTGTGCTGAAGCAGGGATAAACCGAAAACCTGACCTGTTGGTGGCCCTTGAGGACTGGAGTTGGCCACCCCTGCCATAGATCAATACCAAGTATGATTCGCACCGCAATCCCTTCACGAACCCCCCAGTGGCATTATTACTGGAGTCCTGCAGCAATGACAGCTGCCGATCCCCACGGGCAGGTCCTCAGCAGCTGTGGAGACGCAAAATATGGCGTTGAACTTCCTTATAACGAGACGCAACACCGGAGACAATCAGCACATTTGGCCCCGGGGCGGTGGGTCATGCGCTGTGAAGCTGGATGTGTAAAAATATACTCTGTATCATTGTACAGCACACCACACTCGGGGCCATGTCCCTGCAATTACCCGCTGACGCCCCCCACCCCCCATCCCAATAATAAAAACATTTTGAGTGTCACCTGTCAATCATTTATTGTTTTTCTGCAGATTCTTGTTTTTATTTTACCATGATGCAGTTCTGTAATGGTCGGCTATTAACCCTTTATTTCCCTGTGCAGCGACACTTTACAAAGGCAATTACCCACAACATGCAAAGCCACGTTACTGGGACCTCGAGCAACAAAAGGGCCCGCTATTTTTCTCTGCCGGAAATTAAGATGGCTGCCATTTCCACGCAGAATTCAACGCGTTAGAAACCCCTCTCGCAGCAAAAGTGGCCGCTCCGTTTCACTTATTTTATTCAGCAAAAAATAAAAATAAAAAAACCTTCGATGCCAGTGAATATTTCCCCGAGCGTGGCTGTAACGGGTGTGTTTTATAACACAATAATCTTTCCAGGATTGTGTTTTAGATGAAAAAAAAACAAAAAAAAAAACAGACTTAGAACACAGGGAAATGTTCCAATTCAAACAAAAGTAGTATGTACAGAAAATTCATTCATAGGAGAGGAACAGCAGCCATTTTAAAAGCCCACGCAGTTACAGAGAACTACACGGAAGAAATTAAGGAAATGACACAGGAAAAAGACGTTCTGAAGGCCCGGCATCTGTCACTTTAAACTGCTGGAGTACGGCACAATGAGAAGATCGGGGGGAGCAGGGGGTACACGGGGGGGGGGGGAGAGAGAGCAGGGGGTACACCAAACCAATAACAGAAACGTGTGGAGTAGATACAACAAATTCTGCCAATTCTATATTTTTGAAACCATTTTCAAAGTCGGAAAAGTGCACAGGGGGCTCTCGGAGAAACGGGCAATTTTCTACGCATACTCCCTGCATGTCAAATCACCAACTGTAAGGGAGGGGCAGGCTAAGGCAGAGATAAGAGCCGTAAAGTCTACCCTTATATTACAGCTGTTTGTTAGCACTAACATGTCACTGTAACTAATTCAGTGGAGTTCTACGTGGGACGGGCACTCCCGGGGATAGCAGCGGTGGGGGAGCCTCCTGTCCCCAATTCCACGGTGTGCTGGGCGCTCTGGTAAGGATTTCTCGTTTCTCCAGGGCACCACCAGCAGATACAAGATCCTGCAGACAATGATGTCATAGTCCCAAAGGCAGTCAGCACTTGATGTCACAGGTCAGCAATTGATGATGTCACAATATCCCAGCATCATTCTCACCTGTGTTCATTTATTCTGCCCCTGGGAAAATGCGGCAGCTTAACCCTGTCAGTGCCTGCAACGTACTGACTTGCTGTGTGGGGGTGTATAACCGCAATTGCGACTTGCACTTTGCAACTGCGCCCAAGTCAGGACTCGCCCTTCTCCCTCAGTTTAGAACGTTAGCCACTTTTGATTTGTGATGACGGAAGAGAGGGTGCATTGCGATTGAGTGCATCGTTTTACAGAAGAGGGCCCGGTTTGTGCTGCTCCTAGAGAAGCAGGAGGCAGGACTTGCACGAAACACGACAGCCTCACGGAAAGATCAAAAAGAAAGCTGGCTTTCCTTCCTGTGAGAACACGGAAAGCCGCAGTTTCTTTTACATTTCGCTCTATAATAACTTCTAGAGGGAACAGAACGATGAGGTCTGAAAAGCGGATAGAATGGGAAAATTCAGCACCAGATCGGGATGGCCCAAGAATAAAGGCTCAGCGAGTCCCCAGCTTCCGGCCGTCATCTGTGGGGCATTTTCAGGGGTCAAAAAAGGGGAACCAGCAGCTGCAACACTGCACGGGAATCAGGGCCGCACGCTCCCCCCTGCTATATGAATCGAACGCATCCTGTCCCATCACAGACCTTCAGAGGAGGGGTCAGTGCGGTGACCTCGGATTGGGAACAGCCGATGAATTTGCAAATGTGTTAATATTTAAAAAAAAAAAAAATGTAAGTGGCATCTTTCATTTATAACGTGCTTTACAATACAGAGATACTCATGCAGCCACCTATGGGGTGGAATCCTGACCCGCGGTGCTGCACCGCCTTCTCCGGCAGGGAGGACGGTATAATGCCATTGTATAAGGAGGTAATGAAACGCGTCCGAGATCAGACAGGTGGGGCTGGTATTGAATCCAGAAAAGCCTGGTCTGGTCAAGGTCCAAAACGTAACCCCCTTTCCAGCCAGAAGAGCCGGGCATCCCTCCCCCCATCTGGACAGAACTCATGCACGGGTCCTCTCACCCCGCTCAGAAAGCCGGACGGAGGGGTGAGCAGAGTAGGGAAGGGGGTGAGCAGGGAGACAGTGAGGGAAGGCACCCCAAAAGTGTGCACAGCAAGGGGAGAGGGAAATGTGTTTCATCAGCTTGATCTAAAACATCTTCTGCTCAATGAGTGAGTGTGACTTCTAACCAGCGGGCTGGAGGTGTGCAATTTGTATGCATGTGCTTAATGGGCGTGTGTGTGTGTCTGTTTTGTGGGGGTGGTGTGTGTGTCTGTTTTGTGGGGGTGGTGTGTGTGTCTGTTTTGTGGGGGTGGTGTGTGTGTCTGTTTTGTGGGGGTGGTGTGTGTGTCTGTTTTGTGGGGGTGGTGTGTGTGTCTGTTTTGTGGGGGTGGTGTGTATGTTCTGTGGGGGTGGTGTGTGTGTCTGTTTTGTGGGGGTGGTGTGTGTGAGTCTGTTTTGAGGGGGTGGTGTGTGTAGTAAGGGAGTAGTTAGGATGTCTGTGTGTAGGAAGAGGCGGGAGTCAGTACTTGTGGTGATGTGTGTTAGTACGTCTGTGTGTACGGTGGTGCGTGTGTATAAAAGAAGTGTGTGTCTTTGCTTGCAGTGATGATCTATATGTGTATGTCTGTGTGTAGGAAGGTGTGTGTCTGTGCGAGTGGTTAATATGTCCGTGTCTGAAGCAAGGTGTGTGTGTGTCTGTGCTGTGATGGCGAGCGGGCGGTGACGGCGAGCGGGCGCGGTTGTGATGCGAGTGTAGTGGTGGTTATAAGTTTCTTCTGAATCCTGATATAAATTAAACGTGTCTTTGTCTTCATGATGGACAGAGAAGTGACCGGTTCCAAGACCACTTGGGACGTGCTGACCACGTGCAGCGAATACCACGGATTTAAAGCTCCAGCGCCAGCCTTAATCCCATTTGCTGCTAGAGGGACACGCCCCGTGGCCTGTTTGGCAGTGAAGATGTTACAGCCGCTGCAGCTTCAGCCACGTGGATCTCACAGGGTGGGACCTGATAATCTGATCTGGCACTGAAATACGAGCAGATTAACCCCGCCACGGCTGGAGAATCTGAGCGGGGGTGGGAGGGAGGTTTCTGTTACACAAGGGGTTAACATGATCCTCCCCGGGCCCTTCCCCTCCGGTCCGAGAGTTTGCTGGGACGTGGCACTGCCTGTGACGTATGTCCCTGCTCTGCCGGCAGTAGGGGGCGCTGCACCCCCCGCCCCCCAGCACTCGGACATGAGCCCCTCGCTCACAAGGCTTTGGTGACGGCTATGTGTGAGCCCAGGTTCTCCTGCAGGTAATACAGGAAGTGGAGTTCGTAATGTTCCCCGGACTCGGGCACCCGGATGCTGTGCCGCTCCTGGGGATAGATCTGCAAGGACATATACGTATATATAAATGTGCGCACGCACCGTGACAGGATGCACTGTATACAGACTATTCATAAATACATGTGTACCTCTTTGTATACACAAACACGTGGAAGAGCACACACACGACAAAATTATACATAAATGTGAGGGAGGGTGTGTGTGGGGGGGGGAGGAGGGTGGTGTGTGGGGGGGGAGGAGAGTGGTGGGGGGGGAGGAGGGTGGTGTGTGGGGGGGGAGGAGAGTGGTGTGTGGGGGGGGAGGAGAGTGGTGTGTGGGGGGGGAGGAGAGTGGTGTGTGGGGGGGGAGGAGAGTGGTGTGTGGGGGGGGAGGAGAGTGGTGTGGGGGGGGAGGGGGAGGAGGGTGGTGTGGGGGGGGAGGAGAGTGGTGTGTGGGGGGGAGGAGAGTGGTGTGTGGGGGGGGGAGGAGAGTGGTGTGGGGGGGGGAGGAGGGTGGTGTGTGTGGGGGGGAGGAGGGTGGTGTGTGGGGGGGAGGAGGGTGGTGTGTGGGGGGGAGGAGGGTGGTGTGTGGGGGGGAGGAGGGTGGTGTGTGGGGGGGGAGGAGAGTGGTGTGGGGGGGGGGAGGAGAGTGGTGTGGGGGGGGAGGGGGAGGAGAGTGGTGTGGGGGGGGAGGGGAGGAGAGTGGTGTGGGGGGGGAGGGGGAGGAGAGTGGTGTGGGGGGGGGGAGGAGAGTGGTGTGGGGGGGGGGGAGGAGGGTGGTGTGTGTGGGGGGGAGAAGGGTGGTGTGTGTGGGGGGGAGGAGGGTGGTGTGTGTGGGGGGGAGGAGGGTGGTGTGTGTGGGGGAGGAGGGTGGTGTGTGTGGGGGGGAGGAGAGTGGTGTGTGTGGGGGGGGGAGGAGGGTGGTGTGTGTGGGGGGGAGGAGGGTGGTGTGTGTGGGGGGGAGGAGGGTGGTGTGTGTGGGGGGGAGGAGGGTGGTGTGTGTGGGGGGGGGAGGGAGGGGTGG
>NC_134500.1:8283584-8406084 GCF_040206685.1 Ascaphus truei
TCACCCCCGGGTACCCTCTCCCCTCACTCACGGGCACCCAATCCTCTCCCCTCCACCCCCACCCACCCCCGGGTACCCCCCCCGGGCACCCCCCTCCTCCCGGCTGACCCTTACCATCTTGTATTTAAAGGCTCCTTCGAACGTTAGCCCGCGGTGACAGGAGCCCCGGTTGTCGATGACGACCACCACGTAGCCCAGCGACGCTAGCGTGTTCAGCCGGAAATACTTCACCCCCTTGAACCGGTTGTTAACCAGCTGCACCTGTGGGAAGGGAGATCTTCACCTCTCTGTGTACCTCCTCCCCAGCGGTGGATTTCCAGATGCGCCGCCCCGGGGCACTTACCCGGCGCCGCGCTCCTCCGTGCTGCCGCTCTCCGCCTTCGTCGCCAACGCAACATCTCGTTGCCATGGCAACGAGACGTCGCGGCGTCACTCGACTGCGGAAAGAAGGCGGAGGCGGCAGCAGGTAATGAACTTCTCATCAGGCACGATAGCGCGGACCTCTGTGTGCGGGGGGCGGACATTTTTGCCGCCCCAGCCCAGGGCCTTATGGGAAATCCACCACTGATCCTTGAATACACTCTGCCCAGTCCCCATCTAACTCTGTATCGTCTTCAAGGCACAGACTTCACGCTGTCCGTGGAAGGTTTACAGGGCGGCAGCACAGGGAGATAATGCAGCAGCAATTAGACAATAATTAGCAGGTAGTGATTAAGGCAGCAAGCTGCTCTCCATCACAAAACATCCGTCTCCTTCCTTTTCACCATGGCAACAGGGGGGTTTTTTTGGCTGCTGCTTTTGCCAAATTCTGTACTGTACTTTTTACATTTATTTTAGCCATTGATGACCTGGGAACAGAACGGTCAATATTTCGACAAAACAGCTGGTGTATTTGGGGGTCTCACCTGCGGCCCCCCGTAGATGAAGAGCACGGTTGGGTATTTCTTCCCAGGCTGCAGCTGGTGCGGTCGATACATCATCCCGTACAAAGTGAAGCCGGTCCGGCTGGGGAAGGAGAAGATTTCTGGGTGGATGTACCCCGGCAGGGTCCCTACGGTGGGGAGGGGGCAGAAGATGCAGCAGGTGGGAGATGCTTCAATGTGCAAGGTTACAAGAATGGTGCGTACCACCCTGCAAAGACTTTTTAGAGGGGCTTCCGACCTATCACAAACACACACACACACACACACACACACACAATTCAGTGCCTCAGTGTGCTGTTTGTGATTCAGTGTCAGTGTGCTGTGTGTGATGTGTATCCCTCAGGGTGCTGTGTGCACCTCAGTGTGCTGTTTGGGATTCAGTGTCAGTGTGCTGTGTGTGATGTGTATCCCTCAGGCTGCTGTGTGCACCTCAGTGTGCTGTTTGGGATTCAGTGTCAGTGTGCTGTGTGTGATGTGTATCCCTCAGGGTGCTGTGTGCACCTCAGTGTGCTGTTTGGGATTCAGTGCCTCAGTGTGCTGTTTGTGATTCAGTGTCAGTGTGCTGTGTATCCCTCAGGGTGCTGTGTGCACCTCAGTGTGCTGTTTGGGATTCAGTGTCTCAGTGTGCGCCTCAGTTCAAGCAATTGAGGTAACAGGTGATATATTATTTATTTATAAAATATTTTACCAGGATATATATATATATATTTTCTCACACACAGAGCTCTCTCTCTCTCTCTTCCCCCACCCCCCCCCCCAGGCTTTGTCTCGCCCCCGTTTCTCACCTGGCGACTCCAGCAGTGTCGCCCAGAACTCCTTGTCCCTCTGCGCTGGGTCCGGTCCGGAGCCCGACAGGCGGAAGAGATGCACAGAGTGGGGGAGGGCCTGGCTGCTGTATCTGCTGATAAACATGTCGCAGTGCTGGGAGGGGGGGGGGGGGGGGAGAGGAAACACAGGAGAGACCCTCTTATTGCAGCGTGCGCTCGGCAGCAGAGCTAACACATTTTACACCCTTGATACACAGCACCAGCTGCAGGAGTAACTCAGTGGTAATGTTCAAATCCCAGCGTCACTTAATCTCACTGTGCATCGGGCACCAGCATTAGATGGTCAGCTCTTCAGGGCAGGGCCTCAGAATTCCCATGCACAGCGCTATATACACTGCCAGTGTGTTATAAGGCAATGGTATTATTTCCTTGTGCGGTAAGCCCTCGCCCCTCCCCTTACCTGGCTGACACAGCAGGCGTGCGAGTACCCCAGGTCTGTCAGTCTCTTCACCTCACCGGGGGTCTCGTAGTTTGCTACGTACAGGTGATGCTCTAGAGGGGTGTCCTTCGTACCCTCGAAATACACCCGCTTGTTCACTTCGTCCACGCGGATCTGGAAGGGCGGGGGGGGGGGGGGGGGGGGAGGGAACAGGAAAAGGTCACTGGGCGGCATTAACCCCTTCTGGGATTTGAGAGGATAGCAGAATGGACGGTGTTAACCTCTCATTGGCTGAAGGCTGCAGTGGTTACTAAGGCACAGACGTACGACACTGTGCAGCAGGGGTGCCACCAGCAGGTCGAA
Organism: Ascaphus truei; assembly: GCF_040206685.1. Lineage (NCBI taxonomy): Eukaryota > Metazoa > Chordata > Amphibia > Anura > Ascaphidae > Ascaphus > Ascaphus truei. The sequence continues at coordinate 8,286,077 of NC_134500.1, forward strand.
GACTGAGCCACTGATTGAGCCACCTGTGCTGAAGCAGGGATATTCTGAAAACCTGTCTTCTTGGTGGCCCTTGAGGACTGGAGTTGCCTGCTCCTGCTGTACACACTGTGCCAGGCTCAGATCGCGGTGTATGCGCTGGCATTATAGGAGTTACGTTCTCTTTAAATCATGTAAGATGTGTCTTTCCAATGAAAACCCTAACCGGTGACCGTATACGTCACACACTATCCTGTACTATACGTCACACACTATCCTGTACTATACGTCACACACTATCCTGTACTACACGTCACACACTATCCTGTGCTACACGTCACACACTATCCTGTGCTACACGTCACACACTATCCTGTACTACACGTCACACACTATCCTGTACTACACGTCACACACTATCCTGTACTACACGTCACACACTATCCTGTACTACACGTCACACACTATCCTGTACTACACGTCACACACTATCCTGTACTACACGTCACACACTATCCTGTACTACACGTCACACACTATCCTGTACTACACGTCACACACTATCCTGTACTACACGTCACACACTATCCTGTACTACACGTCACACACTATCCTGTACTACACGTCACACACTATCCTGTACTACACGTCACACACTATCCTGTACTATACGTCACACACTATCCTGTACTACACGTCACACACTATCCTGTACTATACGTCACACACTATCCTGTACTACACGTCACACACTATCCTGTACTACACGTCACACACTATCCTGTACTACACGTCACACACTATCCTGTACTACACGTCACACACTATCCTGTACTATACGTCACACACTATCCTGTACTACACGTCACACACTATCCTGTACTACACGTCACACACTATCCTGTACTACACGTCACACACTATCCTGTACTACACGTCACACACTATCCTGTACTATACGTCACACACTATCCTGTACTACACGTCACACACTATCCTGTACTACACGTCACACACTATCCTGTACTACACGTCACACACTATCCTGTACTACACGTCACACACTATCCTGTACTACACGTCACACACTATCCTGTACTACACGTCACACACTATCCTGTACTACACGTCACACACTATCCTGTACTACACGTCACACACTATCCTGTACTACACGTCACACACTATCCTGTACTACACGTCACACACTATCCTGTACTACACGTCACACACTATCCTGTACTACACGTCACACACTATCCTGTACTACACGTCACACACAATCCTGTACTACACGTCACACACAATCCTGTACTACACGTCACACACTATCCTGTACTACACGTCACACACTATCCTGTACTACACGTCACACACTATCCTGTACTACACGTCACACACTATCCTGTACTACACGTCACACACTATCCTGTACTACACGTCACACACTATCCTGTACTACACGTCACACACTATCCTGTACTACACGTCACACACTATCCTGTACTACACGTCACACACAATCCTGTACTACACGTCACACACAATCCTGTACTACACGTCACACACTATCCTGTACTACACGTCACACACTATCCTGTACTACACGTCACACACTATCCTGTACTACACGTCACACACTATCCTGTACTACACGTCACACACTATCCTGTACTACACGTCACACACTATCCTGTACTACACGTCACACACTATCCTGTACTACACGTCACACACTATCCTGTACTACACGTCACACACAATCCTGTACAATATCTGCGGGTTTTAGTAAGAGCTTCTAGCTAAACTATCACCGGGGGGAAAAAAGACAGAAATGGCCATTTAACAAATCCGCACAAAATATTTATTTCTTCCGTCTCTCCGAACCAGGAAACTACTGGTGGGTCTCACCGCGCGTTGTGACCAGGCGGAGGAGGGGAATTTGTACAAGAACTGTATTTCGTTTTTGAGCCCTTGGGTCGGGGATTTAACTCCTACCAGGCGGCAGTTAACGCTTCCCTCTGTGCGGTGCCAACCGTGACGGCAGCTCCCGGCCGGAAGAAAATATCAAACCACGTAGGGCCATATTTACTAAGCCGTCTCCTGCCCTAAGACCCCGGGTGACTTCAAGTCAACGGGCTGTACGTGTTCTCGCGGCAGAAGACTGGTTAGTTAATACGGCATCAAGTCTGGCAAGAGCGTCCCGGAACTGAACTTACGATGGATCCGTGTCTGCCGAGAACCTCCCATTCTCCGCTGGTGACGGCCACTTCCTCCTTTACGGGGCATCGGAAGTCACCTGAAAGGGACACAGAGGGGTCACGTGTTTGTGTCTGGGCAGGTGACAAGTTCTTGGGACAGACGGGGCTCCTCACTCCCAGTAGCCCTTTACTGCTTCACGTGTAGAGGTTTAAAGGCCCCAGGTGAGAGCCCTTTAACTACGGCCTGTAAACTCTTCTCTACAATATAATAACAGCCAAAGCCATGCCCGGCCATGCCAACGGATGGCTTAACCTCTAGGGCAGTGTTTCCTAACCGGGGCTCCGCGGGGATTCACCCATCTCCCAGAGCAGAGAGAGAGAGCAGGGCAGTTTTCTCTGTTCTGATTGGCTGCATTACCCAGCAGCAGCCAATCAGGAAGAGGTGTCAGGAGCCTGCAGGGTGTGGCCAAGCAGAGGAGGAAGCAGCATGGGCAGTATAGAGGTGAGGCCGTGTATGTCTCTGTCCTGTCTGTATTTGTTCTGGTGTGTGTGTGTGTTTCCTGTGACTGTCCTGTTGGGTGTGTTTTCGGCGACTCTCTGCCCCTTTTATCGGTCGTCTGTGACGGTCTCTCTCCCCTGTATTTTCTGTGACCCTGTCCTGTTGTAGGGGTTTCTCAGCAACTAAGCACTAAGAGAGAAAAAAGGTTGAAAATCCCTGCTCTAGTGTGTCCTTTTAACCGGGATTGTCCCAAGAGCAGGCCCTCATATGGCCCTTAGAATTTTCCCTTAACCCCACACCATTTCCACTCATGTCCAGGGCTCGTTGCAGTCTCAGACAACACAAGAGCAAGACTTTCTCTCCCGGAAACTGGGGAACATCAGGGCCACGTGATACCCCTACTTGTGACCGCTACACCCTGGGCCAGAATCTCCATAGCACCCTACAGGCACGACTTGGCACCAACAGGGTTAAAGGTTATTGTACTGGAAGCAAAAGGGTTAACAGCTGTAGGAAAATGGACTGCAGCGTTGAGCAGACAAGGAGAATCAGTATAAAGGTTTGTAAATCCCCGCGGATCGATGACACAGGAAGGACATGGGACTCACTAAGCCCCGGGTACATAGAAGAAGGAACAGAGGGCACAACGGATTTTGCAAATTCAAACTCATTTATTGAGCCAACACAACGTTTCGACCGCGAAGGTCTTTCTCAAGAGACAATGCCATTGTCACTTGAGAAAGACCTTCGCGGTCGAAACGTTGTGTTGGCTCAATAAATGAGTTTGAATTTGCACAATCCGTTGTGCCCTCTGTTCCTTCTTCTATGTACCCGGGGCTGACTGCCGGCTGCTTTCGTTCTAACATTGGCGCACCGGTAATTGTATCATTTTTCTTTTTTGAGGTGTGCAGCGCTCCTCTCTATTATCTGGACTTACTAAGCCCCAGCAGGTCAGCATTGCCCCGGCTAGCACCGCCCGCTCTCAGCCCGCTGGTGATCCGGTAAAGGTGCCGAAATCCTGTTCTGCACTCCGAGGCGAAGAGGAACTGGATCTCATCGTCCCGGGTTTGGGGGAAAAAGTGCAGGATGTCGTGAATCTGTGGCCGGGAGAGAGAGGTGGGCATCGAGAGCAGTATTGTTACTACTGCATGTTACAAGGTGTATTGTTACTATGTTACTACTGCATGTTACAAGGTGTATTGTTACTATGTTACTACTGCATGTTCTGATGTGTATTATTACTATGTTACTACTGCATGTTCTGATGTGTATTATTACTATGTTACTACTGTATGTTACAATGTGTGTCACTATGGCATGTTACTATTGCATGCTACAATGTGTTTTACTATGTTACTACTGCAAGTTACGATGTGTTACTATGTTACTACTGCATGTTACGATGTGTTACTATGTTACTACTGCATGTTCTGATGTGTATTATTACTATGTTACTACTGCAGGTTACGATGTGTTACTATGTTACTATTGCATGCTACAATGTGTTTTACTATGTTACTACTGCAAGTTACGATGTGTTACTATGTTACTACTGCATGTTACGATGTGTTACTATGTTACTACTGCATGTTCTGATGTGTATTATTACTATGTTACTACTGCATGTTACAATGTGTGTCACTATGGCATGTTACTATTGCCTGCTACAATGTGTTTTACTATGTTACTACTGCAGGTTACGATGTGTTACTATGTTACTACTGCAGGTTACGATGTGTTACTATGTTACTACTGCAGGTTACGATGTGTTACTATGTTACTACTGCAGGTTACGACGTGTGTTACTATGTTACTACTGCAGGTTACGATGTGTTACTATGTTACTACTGCAGGTTACGACGTGTGTTACTATGTTACTACCGCAAGCTACAAAGTGTTACTATGTTACTACTGCAGGTTACGATGTGTTACTATGTTACTACTGCAGGTTACGATGTGTTACTGTTACTACTGCAGGTTACGATGTGTTACTATGTTACTACTGCAGGTTACGATGTGTTACTATGTTACTACTGCAGGTTACGATGTGTTACTATGTTACTACTGCATGTTACGACTTGTGTCATTGTGTTACCACATGAATGTAAAAGCGGTTATCTCTACATATTGGTACATTTATCCATATATCTGTGGTCTCCTCGTAGATAACAAGCGGCGTCACAGAGTCGGGCACCGAGTCAGGCAGCCTCTGGCGCTCCTGGGGGTCCTTGTAGGACGCGATGAACAGCGCGGGAGGAATCAGCACAATCTGCAGCCGTGTCTGGGGGCGGTCGAGCAGAATAGCCCAGGCGCTGCACGGAGAGAAGAGCGCGTGTTGGGGTCAGGTGGGGGTGAGGGGGGAAACGTAGAATTATCCTCCCTCTTGGGAGATACTTCTGCACTCAAAAACCAGGGACTTTTATTACCGGTGATCAAGGCCGGCCCCAAATTAATCTAATAACAGTGATATGTTTAATATCTTAAATCTGTTGGACTAATTGGCTATTTAACTATTTGACAAGCAGGTGGTGTGCATAAATCCGACGACTGTCTCACTAGGGCAGAAGGCACCTCATTGATATTCATCCCCCAGCGTTGCTGTCCTGCCCTGGCAGTGAAGGTGTTAACAACACTGCAGCCGTTTTAAAGATACTCACTATTTCCCATCGGGGGTCCATCCAGCTCTGGCAATGTACTCCGTGCCGCCAAACAGCACCTCAAACGGCTGCCGGAGCTCCTTATCCAGCACGTCCAGAACCTGTACAGACGGGTCAGCCCAGGGAGGGGGTGCCGGTTACAGGGGAATGCCGGTTACAGGGGAATGCCGGTTACAGGGGAATGCCGGTTACAGGGGAATGCCGGTTACAGGGGAATGCCGGTTACAGGGGAATGCCGGTTACAGGGGGTGCCGGTTACAGGGGAATGCCGGTTACAGGGGAATGCCGGTTACAGGGGAATGCCGGTTACAGGGGAATGCCGGTTACAGGGGAATGCCGGTTACAGGGGAATGCCGGTTACAGGGGATGCTGCCAGCAGCTAACCCGAGCGTGGTACCCACACACCAATATCACTAATGCACTCTCACATCCTCCCGCTCAGGAGCAACAAGAGGACGGTTTGGGATATACTCAGGTGTCCAGATTAGTGCAGAGAGCCAGGGATGAAATGAGGATAAGGTATCTGTAGCAGGGTCAACAATGTTAACAAAAGCCTAGGACTGTTTGGGCAGCGAATACTTAACTCCGGCCTAGGGGAGGCAGGAGCAATAAGGAGCCATCTGGGTTGATCCCTTTAAAAACAGCCCGTCTGCAGTCTAGTGCTGCTGTTCCTGGTTTGCAGACAGACACTGAGGTCTGTGTATTCTGATATACTTGCTCTGAAGTACTTAGCTGTGATATACTTTGCTGTACTTGGTATTGCTGAAGTTTGACTAAGAAGCGCTACATGTTATTCTGCTGAACTTTTGCTGCACTTTTGCTGCACTTTTGCTTGCTGCTGAACTTTGGCAAAATAAAATCCTGCATTTACTTTTCCAAACGCAAGTCTCCTGTCGTAGCCCCTGTGGGTGTCCCTTACAGCAGGGGTGCGCAAAGTTTACTCCTGCCTGCTTGGCACGGTGTCAAATGACGCAGTGGGGTCATGTGACGTCACGTGTCCATGGCAACTTGACCCGCTGAGTCATCTGACGCCGGGTTACCATTGTAACGCGTCGCCAAAGACAAGGTAGGCGAAAGTTACAGAGGCCTTGCGCGGTCCCCCAGAAAATCTCGTGCCTCCCAGTCTGCGCACCCCTGCCTTACAGTATCCGTACCCCTGCCTCCCAGTCTGCGCACCCCTGCCTCCCAGTCTGCACACCCCTGCCTTACAGTATCCGTACCCCTGCCTTCCAGTCTGCGCACCCCTGCCTTACAGTATCCGTACCCCTGCCTTACAGTATCCGTACCCCTGCGCCTTACAGTATCCGTACCCTGCCTCCCAGTCTGCGCACCCCTGCCTTACAGTATCCGTGCCCCTGCCTCCCAGTCTGCGCACCCCTGCCTTACAGTATCCGTACCCCTGCCTCCCAGTCTGCGCACCCCTGCCTTACAGTATCCGTACCCCTGCCTCCCAGTCTGCGCACCCCTGCCTTACAGTATCCGTACCCCTGCCTCCCAGTCTGCGCACCCCTGCCTTACAGTATCCGTACATGGGAATTAGATAGGCAAATCCGGAACAAGAACAGGCGCACTCACCCGCCCCTCGGCATCCACGCGGATTTCGGATAGCTTGAAAGTCACTTTGGGGTTTGCAGTTCCTGAATCGATATTAGAGAGAAATGAGAAAGAGAGAGAGAGAAATGAGAAAGAGAGAGAGAAATGAGAAAGAGAGAGAGAGAAATGAGAAAGAGAGAGAGAGAGAAATGAGAAAGAGAGAGAAATGAGAAAGAGAGAGAGAGAAATGAGAAAGAGAGAGAGAGAAATGAGAAAGAGAGAGAAATGAGAAAGAGAGAGAGAAATAGAAAGAGAGAGAGAAAGAGAGAGAGAGAGAGAGAGAGAGAGAGAGAGAGAGAAATGAGAAAGAGAAGGAGAGAGAGAGAAATGAGAAAGAGAAGGAGAGAGAGAGAAATGAGAAAGAGAAGGAGAGAGAGAAGGAGAGAGAGAAGGAGAGAGGAGAGAGAGAAGGAGAGAGGAGAGAGAGAAGGAGAGAGGGGAGAGAGAAGGAGAGAGGAGAGAGAGAAGGAGAGAGGAGAGAGAGAAGGAGAGAGGAGAGAGGAGAGAGGAGAGAGGAGTCTACCATTACTTTATCTGATGCCAACTGGCAGCAAATAGGGTGATTGTGCCAACTGTCACTAAAGCTTCTAATGTAATAGGGGTAACGGACATTGCGCTTTGCTGAATGACGCAGGGATTTCGACGAGGTCTGAGGCTCTAAGGAGAGGATTCACCTGCTTTGGGGTAGCGGAAGGAGTCTGTCCTGCGGGTCTCCAGCATAGGGGACGTCACGTGGATGATCTCCACCTCCGACTCGTCATTCTCTTCGTAGAGGATGCGCAGTATCTGACCGCCAGACGCAGCTGCGGGAGATGAAGCAAAACCGTGCGGACACAGGACGTTTCTGCGGCGCTCTCAGCTGCTATGACACACCGGGCTAGATTTACTAAGCAGTGTTAAGCAAACACCTTACGGCCCATCCACGCGCCACTTAGCAAGTGCGGCCCACAAGATTAGCATGGGTCAGAGGGAAGGAAATCCGAGGCAATTGTGGCATTAAATGCCCCCACTGCGTCCCGCAAGCGGGAGTCGGGCAATACAGGAGCATCAGACCCCTCCGGCAGTGAAGAGGTTAACAGGTACATTCACGATCAGATCAAACTTGATATTAATAACTATAAGGGATTCATAGGAATACTAATACTGTGTCCTTACATTGTCTTTGCAGTAAGGCCATCCCTCTGCAATTAGTACCTTTTGCTCCTAGGAGGGACGGACCCCTTAAACGTGCCCCTATTATTAGTACACGGAGGTCCTATGAGGGACAGACCCCTTAAACGTGCCCTTGTTATTAGTACACGGAGGTCCTAGGAGGGACGCACCCCTTGAGGTGTAATTAAGTAACCGCCACTACAGGATCGACGCTTTGCACCGAAGGGGGTATAATGACAAGAAGCTCCTCCCACCGAGTCGCCTGCGCAATTCTTACTTGGCTCATTACGGGGGCACCACCAGTAGCCGGTGTATCGGTCAAACTCCTCCTGCAGCACAAATGTAGCAATGCCGGCAGAACGTGCGTTCTCCTCCACTCCGGCCATGTCTGCAACACAAACACAGCGACCGCGCCATTACTGTCCCCATCCCTGCGCAGTATCATTATAGGACCGGGTGGCAGCGGTCAGTAGGAATAGCCATTCAGATTAGCCTCCTGCTGCTCGAGGCGTCTCATGATGGATATCACACATCCAGGTTACAGGCTAATTGTATTTCTAGATCGTCTATCTATTCCATAGAGAATGACCAACGCTTCAAAAGCCCACATGCAGCCACATCTGGGGTGGAATCCTGAGTGCACATTCCCAGCGCGCCTTGCACAACAGAGGGAAGAAAGGACGATAAAGGAGTGAAATACTTATATATGCCCAAGATTACAATACTGAATATTTCCGCCCCATTCTGCAGACAAAGTCCACCCAGCCACAAACTTCCCGGCGTCTCACCTTTGTGCACGAACGTCACCCGGCGCTCCTCCCCGGTCTCCACGTTGGACACCCACAGGTCGTTGCTGTGAACGAAGGCGATCCAGTTGGAGTCCCCAGGGCAGATGGTGGGGTCCATGCGGATATTGGGACAGCTGCTCTCCAGGAGCTGAGGCTGCAGGGGTTGCCGCTACATGGACGGGACAGGAGGGATGAGGACAGCGCAGAGCCGGCCGGACACACAGAGGTCAGACAATGGACAGGGCAAAAAAAAAAAGAACTGCCCATGGCTGAAGAAAAAATACCAGTAGGCAGAGAGAGAAAACGCGTTCATCAAGAATTATAAGACCGGGCTCTGAAATGTGCAGCGCTCACCTGATTATTTTATTTTCCCCCTTTAATATGTGCATCAATACAATCCACACAATGATAAGTAATTAGCAAAGTTGCGGATCGATCGGCGAAGATTCAGCTCGGGGGGTTCTCTAAATGGCTGTCAGTGCAGCAGAAGAGGATCAAAAAGGCAAAGTTCTGTGGGGAAGATCGTGTGACCAGGCAGTCACTAGATACAATTGGTGCACTGCTAGAGAGAGGGCAAGGCTCAAAAAGGGGTGTGCCAAACCCTGTTTCAGAAGAGGAAGGGGATGTGACTTTGTAAATGGTTGCTACAGAAACAAAAAATGCTTGTTACATTATAATACATTCAAAATGTCAGAGATGGTTTTTTTTTTTTTTTTTAATTGCTACAAGTATTTTCTTATAGTGCAGAACTGATTTATTAAAAATAAACACACGTAGGATATTAATTGGTCTGCAGCTTTAATTAGGCCATGAACTAGAATTTGACGTGTGACTTCTGCCCATTTCAGATTATAACATATACCTCACAAATATTTAAGTATTATACTACGTATTTTTGTCACATTGGATGTAGCATTGGGTTTCTGTCTTGTTTTATAACATAGGTTTACCTGCCCAAGTTAAAAGCCCAATGTCACAAAACGCACAATGCGCTAAAGCTTTAGCGTTTCCCGTTCATGGAGTAAAGAATGCAGCCGGCGCAGAGATATTAAACGGGCTTTGACGGTAGCTGTATACCGCATGTCAATATTTCGACTAAATAGAAAACACGAACTAAGAGTATTTCCGAAGCACTCTGCAATGAGGGTTAAAAAACAAACAAAAAAAATGCGAGTTGGATTGTAGAAAAGAAAGAACGTGGACAGCAAGCAGTGTTATAAATCTCGCCGTCTTCTGCATGGCGCCATGTACAGATTATATTGTGCGGACTGCGTTTTGTGTATACTGAATTCTAATGATTAGTTAAACAAAGAAATGTATCGTAACTCCAACAGTCGCTGCAATAACAAGTATACTTCCCAGCAGGCCGAATATTGCTGCCTTACTGACCCGGTGTAATTAGTTCCGCCGTGTTTGGACTCACCGTGAATCCGCGGGTGCCACCGTCCCTCACGCAGTAGATGGCGCTGCCGGCCTGGAAGAGGAAGGTCCCACTCTCGGCGTGGTAGTCAAAGGCAGCAATGCCCACCGTGCCGATGCGTTTCCTCTCGCGAAGCAGCTCCTCCTCGCGGGAGTACATGCCGTAATCTGGGCTGGCCTGGGAACACAGGGCGGTATTTACGCACGCTTCAGGTACTTTACAAATGAGCACGCTGCACCGAATCACTGAACGCTGCACTGTATGATGATGCCGAGTATCTGTACAGACTTCCAACAAATTAAAAATTACCATTTATTTCTAAAATGCATTTATATTCTGCAAAAGAATCTTGTATAATATTAAGGGGTATCTTCAGCTCCCTGAAAATATGCATGCCCCATTGTATAATAAGACTGACGGTATAAACATACTTCGTCTCCTGAACATAACCATGCTGAACTGTATGATGGTGCAGAGTATCCCTATGCACAGATATGCACGAAGCCATCCCGTCCACTAAGTCTCATACCTGGAAGGTGTCTAGCAGCGGTTTCCAGGACAGCATAAGCACAGCCCCCCTGTTACTGTTCTTGGGAATTTCCGAGTAGAAAAGGGTATTCTCCCGGTTCTCTCCTGACATTGCTGCGTGGAGAACCGGCAGGTGGTAAATAATGCAGTGTATGTATCAGAGCTCTCACACTGCCAGGCTGTATATACAGTCAGTATCAGACCTCACACACAGCCAGGCTGTATATACAGTCAGTGTCAGACCTCACACGCAGCGACACTGTACATACAGTCAGTGTCAGACCTCACACACTGCCAGCCTGTATATATAGTCAGTATCAGACCTCACACACAGCCAGGCTGTATATACAGTCAGTGTCAGACCTCACACACAGGCTGTATATACAGTCAGTATCAGACTTCACACAAAGCCACAGTATATATACAGTCAGTATCAGAGCTCACACGCAGCCAGGCTGTATATACAGTCAGTATGAAACCTCACACACAGCCACACTGTATATACTGCCAGTATCAGAGCTCACACACAGCCAGACCGTATATACAGTCAGTATCAGAGCTCACACATACCCAGGAAGTACATGCGGTCAGTATCAGAGCTCACATACCCAGGTAGTACATGCGGTCAGTATCAGATCTCAGACATACCCAGGAAGTACATGCGGTCAGTATCAGAGCTCACACATACCCAGGTAGTACATGCGGTCAGTATCAGAGCTCTCACATACACAGGTAGTACATGCGGTCAGTATCAGAGCTCACACATACCCAGGTAGTACATGCGGTCAGTATCAGAGCTCTCACATACACAGGTAGTACATGCGGTCAGTATCAGAGCTCTCACATACCCAGGAAGTACATGCGGTCAGTATCAGAGCTCACACATACCCAGGTAGTACATGCGGTCAGTATCAGAGCTCTCACATACACAGGTAGTACATGCGGTCAGTATCAGAGCTCTCACATACCCAGGTAGTACATGCGGTCAGTATCAGAGCTCACATATCCAGGTAGTACATGCGGTCAGTATCAGAGCTCATACATACCCAGGTAGTACATGCGGTCAGTATCAGAGCTCTCACATACCCAGGTAGTACATGCGGTCAGTATCAGAGCTCACATACCCAGGTAGTACATGCGGTCAGTATCAGAGCTCATACATACCCAGGTAGTACATGCGGTCAGTATCAGAGCTCTCACATACCCAGGTAGTACATGCGGTCAGTATCAGAGCTCTCACATACCTAGGTAGTACATGCGGTCAGTGTCAGAGCTCACACATACCCAGGTAGTACATGCGGTCAGTATCAGAGCTCACACATACCCAGGTAGTACATGCAGTCAGTATCAGAGCTCTCACATACCCAGGTAGTACATGCGGTCAGTATCAGAGCTCACACATACCCAGGTAGTACATGCGGTCAGTATCAGAGCTCTCACATACCCAGGTAGAACATGCGGTCAGTATCAGAGCTCTCACATACCTAGGTAGTACATGCGGTCAGTGTCAGAGCTCACACATACCTAGGTAGTACATGCGGTCAGAGTGTGGACTTTCCGTGTCATTTCTCTTGACGAACGTGAAGCTGTGAGGCGCCTTGGCCATCATATGCCCGTGGTACTTCCTGGTGTCTGCAAGCAGTTTGCGCATCTGGCTCCACGAATGGCGCTCCACGCAGAACGCCTCCGGCTTGGGCTCGGTGCTTCCATGGCTGGCCGCAGACTCAAAGATCTCCGCCCCTAGCTGCTCAGTCTCCATAGCTGCTGCCATGTTGCATCCTTCTGGGACGTGAGACAGGAGTCAGCTGTCAAGTGCCTTATTGCTTATAAAAGGTGCAGCGTCATCACACACACACACACACACACACACACACACACACACACACACACACACACACACACACACACACACACACACTGACTCCACAATGACACATTTTACAGGGTTTCATATCTCAGGATGTGTTCAGCAGCTACACACATATTGGCCCCAAACTCCAACACCAGACCGCACCATACCCAACACCAAGGGACACACCGCACATGCTGCACTGTGTGCTCATCTTCAACTCAAGGAAGCGCTTGCTGTATAATACGGGGAACAGCACTGTGCATCATCATTCCACCAAAGCAGAGAATACCTAGGTCAAGGGCGGCCAACTCCGGTACGCAAGGGCCACCAACAGGTCAGGTTTTCAGGGTTTCCCTGCTTCAGCATAGGTGGCTCAATCAGTGGCTCAGTCAACGACTGTGCCACTGATTGAGCCACCTGTGCTGAAGCTAGGACTGTGAGCAACCTGTGCTGAAGCAGGGATATCCTGAAAACCTGACCTGTTGGTGGCCCTTGAGGACTGGAGTTGGCCGCCCCTGACCTAGAGGATTTAACTATGAAGTGTGAAAAGGGAAAAGCGCAGAGCGCCTAGTGCGGCTTCATTTAGGTGGTAACTTTCACATAGGTCACACATGCAAGCAGCAACCCACTGACGCTGGATTCTGAAGGAGAAGCAGGGCAGCGGGCACAGGCAGCGGGCACAGGCAAGAGCCTAAGGGCGGCAGATTTGTAAATATGCCGCTGCTTGTAGTATCAATTGTTGGTCCAAATAAAAAAAAAAAGGTCTCACCTAATATTTAAGTACTCATTTACTTTGCAATATCGCAACTGAAATAACGGCGAGTTCTACTTAGTTCATATGGTTGAATATGTATATACATTTATTATTTGGGCAGAGCTTTAATGCTGCGTGTTACCGAGCCTACATTAGTATAAAGGGACTTCCTGGGGGGGGGCGGGCACGGGGCGTTGTGGTGCATGGACGCCCTCTGAAGTCGTTTCCCTCACCCTTCTCCCCCCCCCCCCCAGCTTTAGCGAAATCATTTAAATGCAGCCGGTTTCCGTGGGAATAACTTCCCGTAGTGCGTCCGTAGAAAGGATCCGCGCACGAGCTCTCGCGCTTCTCCAGCAGCGGCTCCTTACCAAGGGGAGATCCGGGTGACTGTGGCTCCTCCGACCGGTCTTCCCACGTGGTATCGGACTCCGACCTGGAGAGGGAGGAAGATACAGGTATTACTAAGAGGGAACTGGAAGATATGTTTAAAAAATATTCAGACCTCGCCGCAGTCAGCAGTCACGGGAATAAAGGCTGAAATGGTCTCCTTTAGTTGAAAGGACATGGAGGAGGACCTCCAGATGAGGTCCAAAAACTTGATGGGGAAGTCCGGGAGCTGAAGGATAGCCTTGAAGATATGGATATCACCCTTTCCCTGCCCGCCCACCCCTCCACAAAAGAATCCCTCGCCCCCTTTTAATTCCCCCCTCATTACCAGCTAATTTCGAGCGTACCCACCTGTCTGGTACCCAAGACCTTGGATCAGGGAACATCATGTTCAATCACAGATCCCCGACCCATCTGTGAGAGAATAAATACAACTTGAGATAAAGGAGCTTTTACCAATTATCCCACATGACTAGTCCGCAACCGATAGAATTCAATCCCTTGACATTTAACCAAATGCGTTCTAACAAGACACGCAGACTGGCTCAGGAGGAGCTTAAAAAACGAAGGCGATATCTTCTTCCTCCAAGAAACCCATTTTGACATCCAAGATCCGCCAAATACTTTCAGTGGTACATTCCTTATAGCAGGGGTTCTCAACTCCAGTCGAAGACCGAGCCTCTAATTGAGCCACTTGTGCTGAAGTCCTGACATGTTGGGGGGGGGGGGCGGAAGGGGGGGGCTTGAGGACTGGTGTTAAGAACCCTTGCCCTATGGTTTTCCACTCAGCATAGAACCCATCACAAATTGCCATTCGTGAAATGCAATTATTGGAGGCAACTTCAACATGGTCCACTGCCCCGACCTAGAAAAATCAAACCCACCACGTCAATCCCATTCTGCTATGGACAATCAATGTAATTAAGGATTTCTCTCTGGTGGATGTACAGAGAGCAAGAGTCTACACTTTTTATTCGCTACCAAATAACGCTCGAGGATAGACCATATCCTAGTAACTCCTGCAATCTTGGAAGGGGTTTCCAAAGCTTCTATAGGCTCTATTACATGGTCTGATCTCATCCCCATACATATAATTTTTAGGCCTCCATTCATTTGCCCAAGACAGTATCCCTGGAGGCTTAATGATTCCTTGCTGAACCATCCAGAAAACAGGTTGGAAACTCCTTAGGTAGTATCCATTGGGCCGGAGGAAATAATTCTGGGAGCAGCAAAGGCTGCCCCTAAAAATCACCCTAATACAGGGGGATCTTGGGGACATGCTGACATGCTGTTGGAAATAACCCCAGAGTTTGCATAGAGATCTACAGTAACTGTACACTGTAATACGTGACATTCTAGTGTACAGATCTTTCCAAAACCATACCGGCCCCATCACGAACTCTAAACTATCTCCAACAATAAAAAGTATTGCCGTCTACAATATATATGCACTTCCGCAGCATCTTTAAAACCACTAGAGTTTTACAATGAAAACACAGACCTGGTGTATAACAGGGGACTGCCATAAGCGCAAATCTTTACTTTTTAGGTGGCAGTAAAGGGACGAATATTAACCCCTGCTGACCTTTAACACCACTACACACATTCACCAACACTAATATACACACAAAGAGGCGTATGCACACAAATATATAAAGTCTAAACAAGGATAACACAGAAATGCAAATGCTCACTCAGACACAAGTATATAGACACAAACTAATGCACTTTTACATTGTTACCTCTTGTAGATAGTTTTAAATCTGGGCTTTCATTCTTATTTGAGCACTACACTATTAACTGTATATTAAATACACGGTGAGGTTTGCACCTGTCATAATAAACAGTCTAATAAGGTTCCCTGCACTAATCTTTTTTATGGGGTATTTGTACCAGTACTATGGTGTGCATTTTGTTGCCCCTCACAGAGGGATAGAGGGCAGAGGTGTCCTCTCCAGGGATGGGAACCTGTAAGATTGTGGGGTTCTCGACCAAAAATAAAATTACATTTTAATGGAAAAGGTCCCGACTTTGATTAATGAGACTCCACTGAACTCTATAAGACACTAACAATGAATGAGACGGATCCCCAAATCAGTGAGACTCACAGGAAATCAGTCAGACCGGTAGGTTGTGTGTATATATGTAGTATATGTACATATATATATATATATATATATATATATATATATATATATCACAGGATTCCTGTACAGTGACATGTCACCCCATGCAGTGCCCCCTTCATTTCATTACCCCCTTTCTTACAGCTTCCTCCATAACATCTCTCTCCCCTCTGTGTCCCTTTTCTCCCCCCTCTGTGTCCCTTTTCTCCCCCCTCTGTGTCCCTTTTCTCCCCCCTCTGTGTCCCTTTTCTCCCCCCTCTGTCCCTTTTCTCCCCCGCCTCTTTTCACCCCGTGTCCCTTTTCGCCCCCTGTAGCCCCCCTCCTCACCTAGTTTGGGGGAGCAGGCAGACAGGGGAGGGGGTGGGGGGAGCAGGCTCCTACAGGCACTTCCCTGATATGACTTGGCTCTGCAGTCTCTGTGCTGCTCACACTTCCGGTTCCGGGAGGAGAAGGGGGGGCTGGGTATGAGATATGGGAGCAGAGAGGGCAGCGACCCCTACCGGAAGGAGGAGGGAAGTACAATTTATTTGTTTATAAAATATTTTACCAGGAAGTGATACATTGAGAGTTACTTCTCGTTTTCAAGTATGTCCTGGGCACAGAGTTAAGACAAATAATACATGTTTACAAATACAGTTACATAATGAGCAGGGTATACATTATATACAAGACATTGCGTGCACAGTTAAAGATAATTTGTATTATGGGCGTATGAAAGAGTTACAGACCACATTAAAATGTGAGACAGCCTTAGATTTGAAAGAACTTAGACTGGTGGTGGATGTAAGAGTCTCCGGTAGGCTGTTCCAGTTTTGGGGTGCACGGTAAGAGACGGAGGAGCGGCCGGATACTTTGTTGAGCCTTGGGACCATGAACAGTCAAGGAGGGCAGCCTGCAATATTCATATGAATTAGGATAGATTACTTTTTATATCACTGATATCACAGTTCTCTGTATTAAGATAACACACCCACAGCTCAGCATGCAGTTGTCACACGGAGTCTCTGCCCTGTAGAGCTTGCAATCTAATTGATATAACACACCAGCCAAAAGACATACAATAGTTGTAGTGATATATCAACTACTTGTTGGTCCAATAAAAGGTATCACCACCCTCCCCCTCCTTTGTTACAGCCCGAAAAGGAATCACAGAGCAGCTTTATACAGAGGTAAAATGCAACTGCCAACATCAGGCGAGAGGCATCCCTGCTGCAAAGAGCTTACAATCTAGCCACTATACATACAGTATGATCATATCATAAGTATTCATATGAATAGCTCCTTACTGCTATAGAAGACTCCCTGGCCACTCCACTACAAGGCACCAGTCACTGCCAGGCTGCCTCACTCACCCCCAGCATCAACCCCAGCATGTCAGCGCGGTCTCATTCACATGTCAGCGCGGTCTCATTCACATGTCAGCGCGGTCTCATTCACATGTCAGCGCGGTCTCATTCACATGATTTAGCTTAGATTCATTTTTTCACTTAAAATTGAATATCTCAGGCTCATCTTGACACCTTTCTATCACACACACACACACACACACACACACACACACACACACACACACACACACACACACACACACACACACACACACACACACACACACACACACACACACACACACACACACACACACACACACACACACACACACACACACACACACACGTATTGGCATCCTGCCCTCACCCAATATGGCGGCTCCTGCCTTTCCCAGCCCCGCCCGTCCCCTCCCCGGTCACGTGGTGACAGGCCCTCGCGCTGTGGTAGCGCCGGGATGCAGCTGACTCTCACCCCGCAGGTGTACTGGGCGCAGAGGCACCACGAGCTGTACCTGCGGGTGGAGCTCAGCGACGTGCAGGTATCGGGGAGTGGGGGGACACTCACCGCGCGCGCTCACACTCACCGCGCGCGCTCTCACTCACTCATTGCGCGCGCTCACCCTGGATTAATACCTCCTGCCACCCCTCACCACGCTCCCCGTATATGGGAATAAGCATGACCGCAAGTGAGGAGCGTCAGTGAGGCCGGCGCTGCCGAGTGTGAGTGAGTGAGTGTAAGAGGGCAGGGAGTGTGTGTGTCATGAGGACAGAGTGTGTGTCATGAGGACAGTGTGAGTGTGTGTCTGTCAAGAGAACAGATAGGGTGTGTGTGTCATGAGGTCAGAGTGTGTCATGAGGTCAGAGTGTGTGTGTGTGTGTGTGTGTGTGTGTGTGTGTGTGTGTGTGTCATGAGGACAGACGTATAGCAGACCTCACTCGCATAAAGCAGGCTGCCTCTTACCTACTCGCCCTCTGTATACCAGACCTCACTCGCATAAAGCAGGCTGCCTCTTACCTACTCGCCCTCTGTATACCAGACCTCACTCGCATAAAGCAGGCTGCCTCTTACCTACTCACCCTCTGTATACCAGACCTCACTCGCATAAAGCAGGCTGCCTCTTACCTACTCGCCCTCTGTATACCAGACCTCACTCGCATAAAGCAGGCTGCCTCTTACCTACTCACCCTCTGTATACCAGACCTCACTCGCATAAAGCAGGCTGCCTCTTACCTACTCACCCTCTGTATACCAGACCTCACTCGCATAAAGCAGGCTGCCTCTTACCTACTCACCCTCTGTATACCAGACCTCACATAAAGCAGGCTGCCTCTTACCTACTCACCCTCTGTATACCAGACCTCACTCACAAAGCAGGCTGCCTCTTACCTACTCACCCTCTGTATACCAGACCTCACTCACATAAAGCAGGCTGCCTCTTACCTACTCACCCTCTGTATACCAGACCTCACTCGCATAAAGCAGGCTGCCTCTTACCTACTCGCCCTCTGTATACCAGACCTCACTCACATAAAGCAGGCTGCCTCTTACCTACTCACCCTCTGTATACCAGACCTCACATAAAGCAGGCTGCCTCTTACCTACTCACCCTCTGTATACCAGACCTCACTCACAAAGCAGGCTGCCTCTTACCTACTCACCCTCTGTATACCAGACCTCACTCACATAAAGCAGGCTGCCTCTTACCTACTCACCCTCTGTATACCAGACCTCACTCACAAAGCAGGCTGCCTCTTACCTACTCGCCCTCTGTATACCAGACCTCACTCACAAAGCAGGCTGCCTCTTACCTACTCGCCCTCTGTATACCAGACCTCACTCACAAAGCAGGCTGCCTCTTACCTACTCGCCCTCTGTATACCAGACCTCGCTCACATAAAGCAGGCTGCCTCTTACCTACTCACCCTCTGTATACCAGACCTCACTCACATAAAGCAGGCTGCCTTGTACCTACTCGCCCTCTGTATACCAGACCTCACTCACAGGAGGTTTCGGGAGCCTGAGGGTGGGGCTAAGGAGAGGAGGAAACAGCATGGAGCAGTGTCTTGTCTGTCAACCGCTTCACACCTTTCACCATTGTGTCCAGTATTTGGGGAGAAGCCGCCTTGCGACCCTAATCACAGAAGCCTGTATGAGTGTATAATGTCGGTATCTTGCCCCCTGAACGGATCCTGCTCTTGTTTTGTTTGGGTTTTTTTTAATGATAAAAATTGTGATTTTCCTGTTCACCATGGCAGTGGGCACCGCAGGGTTAACTCTATCCTCAGTTGAGCAGGACAGGAAATTGAATTCTTGCAGGTAGGCCATAAAAGGCCCCTCCCACTACCTGCAGATAGTCCAAAGGCCCCTCCCACTACTTGCAGGCCCCTCCCACTACTTGCAGGCCCCTCCCACTACTTGCAGGCCCCTCCCACTACCTGCAGGCCCCTCCCACTACCTGCAGATAGTCCAAAGGCCCCTCCCACTACTTGCAGGCCCCTCCCACTACCTGCAGGCCCCTCCCACAACCTGCAGATAGTCCAAAGGCCCCTCCCACTACCTGCAGATAGTCCAAAGGCCCCTCCCACTACCTGCAGATAGTCCAAAGGCCCCTCCCACTACCTGCAGATAGTCCAAAGGCCCCTCCCACTACCTGCAGATAGTCCAAAGGCCCCTCCCACTACCTGCAGGCCCCTCCCACTACCTGCAGGCCCCTCCCACTACCTGCAGATAGTCCAAAGGCCCCTCCCACTACCTGCAGATAGTCCAAAGGCCCCTCCCGCTACCTGCAGATAGTCCAAAGGCCCCTCCCACTACCTGCAGGCCCCTCCCACTACCTGCAGATAGTCCTTTTCCTGTCCTACAGCCAGGAGTAGAGTTGGTTATTTTTTTAATAGGACTCACCGGACTGTAGCTATTGCAGTCAAGCCAGGGAGTCTGAGCCTCTCTTCCCCCTGAAGCTCCGTTCGACGTACCTTGGGTGGTAGCAATATGGAGGCCCGCGGGGCTGCGGCTGCGTCTCTGAATGCAGCGGGCAAACAGCAGGGCAGTTGAGCGGATCGGAGGCTCAAATTATTACCACACAGGCGTCTGCGAACGCAGCGGAGTCAGACCGGCAAGGCATCCCATGTAAGTGCATAACGCGCACACGTTCGAACGCGCTACGATTGGACGCATTGATGCCGACGACACAGCAACAGAGCGATGGCAGACAGCTGTGTGAAGGTATCCTGGAAGCAGCCGCAGCACGGAGTTCTCGGCACACAGGAGAAACCAGCTGAAAGATGTTCAGAAGCCAGCATGGAAGCTGGAGGAAGTAAAGGGTCGCTTACAAACTTAGGTGAGTCTTAGCTTAGTTGGCTAGAGAATAAACAAGAGTTGACCTCCATGGAACTGAAAGAAGTATTGTTTTTTCACCTTAGAACTATGGTTATACAACCAGAAGAAGGAACTTCTAAGGGGGGCGGTAGTGTCCCTGCATCAGAAGAAAAAAGCTGCTAAAAAACTAACTGGTATGCAGCTTGTGAAAAGCCAGCTTTAGAAGCCAAGAAGCTTTGTGCGGGCTGCCTTAACCCTGCAGCAGGGGAGTCCAATGAACAAATGAATACTTTACTATCATGGGTGAAAGATGCAGTAAAGCAGAGTGTGGAGTCTGCGGTGAAGCCAGCACTAAAGAGAGCAAGGTCTTAGACCAGCCCGGATATAGTGAGAGACTCCTCATCGGACGAATCAGAGATGTTATATCACCAAGCGTCGGAAGGGGAGTGTGATTCGTCGGAGCAAGAAATGCCGGCGGAAGAATCAGAATTTGATTTAGACATGGTGGATCCTCTTTTATAAAGGCAATGAGAGAAACACTGCAATTAGAGGATGCAGAAGAAATTACTCAGAAATCAGATAAGTTATTTGGGACACGGCAGAAGAAAACCAGATGTTTTCCAATTCATCAAGTAATCAAGGATATGATACAAATATCCGGATAGAAAACGAAATATTCCCAAAAAGTTTAACAGAATGTATCCTTTTGTATAAGAAGAGGTACAATACAAGAAGAGGTACAAAAATTGATGCAGCAATTTCCAGAATTTTACAGAAAAACAACCCTACCAGTCGAAGATACAGCATCTCTCACAGACGTAATGGATAAGAAGATGGATAATGTTTTGAAGGAAGCATATGTGACAGCAGGTACAGCATGCAAACCGGCGATATCAACGACATCAGTATCAAGAGCAATGCGGATATGGATTGCTAATATAGAAGAAGCATTGGGAAAAAGGAGTCACACTTATATTCTAAAAGCTTTGTCAGAAATCAGATGGGCAGCCGAGTACGTAGCTGAAGCGTCGTTGGATGCGGTGAGACTGGCAGCCAAGTCAATGGCCTATACTGTAACAGCAAGAAGAGCATTGTGGCTCAGACACTGGGGGGCTCAGACACTGGGGGGCTCAGACACAGCTTCCAAGAACAGTTTATGTAATTTGCCCTTTTAAGGAGAATTTCTATTTGGGAATAAATTAGATGCAATTATAACCAAAGCGTCAGGAGGTAAAAGCACATTTTGTCCACAAGAAAGTAGAAATAGAAGAGGTGGCCCTTCATCCCATCGGACGGAAAGAACACAGTCTGGGGAAGCAAGAACATGTCGTCCTGGAAATCCGTTCTCAAGACAAACGTCACGGAGAGGCAGCAGAATAAGCTTTTTCGTGGTGCCAGAGGGAGAGCGTCATTGTCCAGAGGGAAATTCTCATGAAGGTCAAGGGCCCAGCGGCTTCCAGTTGGGGGAAGACTGAGTAATTCGAAGCAGCATGGACTCCATCAATAAAGGACAGGTGTGTACTACAGATCCTATCTTTTGGGTACCACCTGGAGTTCAAGAACATTCCAAGAAGGGATATATTCCTAATGACAATATATACAGACAAAACAGAAAATAAAACAAATGAGTTTTTTCCTGAAGGCGTTATTACTGGCCAACGTAATGACAAAGGTTCCTCAGAGACAGAGGAGAAAAGGGATTTATTCCAAGATCGTTTTGGTAGGAAAAGCATCAGGAGATTGCAGAGCGGTATTGGATCTAAGAACGGTAAATACAGGTAAGAACAAAATAATTTCACGAAACATCATCCAAGAAGTAAAACCCAACGATTGGATGATATCAATACATCTAAAAGATGCCTATTTACACATCCCTATAGCAAAGAGACATCAAAACTTCCTCAGATTTGCAATAAATCAGGGACACGACCAATATACAGCGCTGCCGTTTGGACTGGCAACATCTCCCAGAACGTTTACACCGGTGTTGGGCCCATTGATAGCAGAATTTAAGAAAAAGGGGAGTGGAGATGAATCCATATCTAGACGATATTCTGATAAAATCACAAAAACAAGAAACTGCTACAAGACAGAAACCTAGTCTTGTCTTTTCTAGAACGGCATGGCTGGATCATACACTTTGACAAACGCCAACTAGTACAAACACATTTTGTAAAATTCTTGGGAGTAGAATTTCACACGGCAGAAGGAGAGGTGCGATTACCATATTCATGGATACAAGACATTGGAATCCAGACAAGAACGCTCAGAACAGCGAACATCTCTTCAGCAGCAGACTGCATGAGGCTCCTGGGAAAATTTACTTCAACGTTAAACGTAGTAAAATGGGCAGGTCTGCACGTGAGACCATTACAAAAACATTTCTTACAACAGGGAGATCCCAAGGATGTAAACCAGAGAAAAATACATATGCCCAAAACCTATTAAAGAGACATACATTACACCTGGTACAAGGGGTAACGATCGCCACAGGCACAAGCAGTGCCGGTTGGGGAGATGAGATGGGAGACCTACTGGTACAGGGTACTTGGACAACCAAAGAACAGCAGTTACCCTCAAACCTGCTGGAACTCAAGGCAGTGCAGAAAGCACTGTACGCTTTCCAAAGCCAGGTGAAGGATGGAAATATACAAATAAAATCAGACAGGGCCGTGGTAACATATATAGCCAAGCAAGGAGGAACAAGGAGCTGATGAAACTAACATCAGAGATTCTATCCTGGGCAGAGGGCTGTGTTACAGATATAACAGCCATACTGTACATATACCAGGAAATATTACAGCAGATTTCTCTGTCTCAATCTAATTCACCCGGGAGAATGGTCATTAGACAACCAAGTATTCCGCAAATTGGTAAATGTTGGGGGCGACCAGAAATAGATCTGATGGCGACTCTTTGACAAAGCGCTGCCCAAGCGCGAAACGCGTTAGAGGAACACTTGCCTCACCTGTATGTTGCTGTGTGTCGTCTATTTGGATGGAAGTACCTTGGTTTTACTGCACTTCGTGGTTTGGTCCCCACTTTCTGCTGCGGTGCTCTCCTGATTCCTCCCCTCCAGCCGGATCACGCAGTAATCCCTTCGATTGTATACCTCTCCAGGAGACGCACGCGATCTGGAGTTCACATGGATAGTCACACTCGGTGAGTAATATTTTATATTTTCATCGTGGTTTATCATTTTAGGCCAACGTGACTGAGAATCTTGCATTGTCCACAGTGCTGTACTGCACGAATATGTGCAAGGGGGAGTCGGGACTTATTGCTAACTACTAATACTCCGACTCCCACCGCTATCATTTACTCACTTGCTATACATGACCATCTTCTCTCTGGATTAACAGCACATGACTTTATCTGCCTGGTCTGTGCTGTTTCTAACAAGTGGTTTTGAGCACTAGTGGAGACTCCGCGGTCTCTTGTTCATTGTTTATCATTCCAGAAGGACCAAGAACGGGGCAAGCGGCGTCCAAAGCAACAATATCCAAATGGATTGTATCGTGTATCAGAAAATCGTACGAAAATAAAGGACAACATCCCCTGTTGAATTTAAAGGCACACTCCACGAGAGCCAAGGCCACTTCGTGGGCATGCAAGGCACAAATCTGCAAAGCGGCAGCGTGGTCTTCATTCCGCACATTTATGGCGTATTACAGATTGGACGTTCAGGCTTCAGCCGACGCAAGCTTAGGTCGAAAAGTACTACAGTCTGTAATAAAATAAAGTGGAATACTGTAATAAAATGGTTGAAACTGATCTTGGGTTTTGATTTCCCTCCCTAAATAATACTGCTGGGGTATGTCCCTAGGGTGCCCACTGCCAGGGTGAACAGGAAAGGAGAACATTTAACCAACTTACCGTAATTCTCTTTTCCTGGAGCCATGGCAGTGGGCACATAGGGAGGGTAACTGTATGCCTAATATATATCAGTTGTATTTCTCAGCTATGGGAGAATCCAGAGACTATCTGCAGGAAGTGGGCGGGGCCTTTGGACTATCTGCAGGTAGTGGGAGGGGCCTGCAGGTAGTGGGAGGGGCCTTTGGACTATCTGCAGGTAGTGGGAGGGGCCTGCAGGTCGTGGGAGGGGCCTTTGGACTACCTGCAGGTAGTGGGAGGGGCCTGCAGGTAGTGGGAGGGGCCTTTGGACTACCTGCAGGTAGTGGGAGGGGCCTGCAGGTAGTGGGAGGGGCCTTTGGACTATCTGCAGGTAGCGGGAGGGGCCTGCAGGTCGTGGGAGGGGCCTTTGGACTACCTGCAGGTAGTGGGAGGGGCCTGCAGGTAGGGGCAATTATGGCCTACCTGCAAGTACTCAATTTCCTGTCCTACTCAGCTGGGGATAGTTAACCCGGTGGGGCCCACTGCTATGGGTCCAGGATAAGAAAATGCCGGTAAGTTGGTTACATGTTCTCCTTTCCCTCATCTCTAGCTTCTGAGATTACCACGGTAACCTTGAGACTGCACTGGGCTCTGTGGAGAACTCCATTTTGACTTTCTGGACTCTATATTTCACCAAAGCATCAGATTTAAACGGAAAAGGCAATAACAGATCTCTTTAAAAAAAAAGGCTGCTTTTTGGAGCCTGTTCATCAAACTTTTCCAAGCTGCAAAATGGAGGCAAAAATGAGCTGCATGTTTTGAGCAAGAAAAGGTTGCATTAAAAGCAGTGGATATTTTCCTCCTGCTAAATGTAGTACAGTTTTAACTCTCTATTGCAGCCAAGTGACTTTAATTAAAAAAATAATGTATTCAACATATTGCAGATGAATACGTTTCCGACGTCTTAGTCAGTGAATGTCTAATACGTGTGTTTCTGTGTTTACAGAACGCAGACATCAGCATCTCGGGCAATGTCCTACATTTCAAAGGTGGGTTCCCTCGTGTCCTGAGAACTTTATCTGGATGTATCTCTCTGTACCACTTAGATTGTAAGCTCTTCGGGGCAGGGACTCCCTGGTGTACTTTTATGTATGAAGCCCTTATTGCTGTTGTATTACTGCTGTAAAGTGCTATGTACAGGGGTGGCACTATATAAAGATATATACATACCTCGCACACCTGCTCCTCTCCTGATGCTGGCTCAGTCTGTTCCCCAGAAGGCTCAGGTCAAGTCTTTGTATACATTGTTACCCACAGATACGGTAAGAACGCCTGCAGCACAGGGGCGGCCAACTCCAGTCCTCAAGGTCCACCAACAGGTCAGGTTTTCAGGATATCCCTGCTTCAGCCCAGGTGGCTCAATCGGTGACTTAGTCTTCAACTGCTTCAGCATAGGTTGCTCAATCAGTGGCTCAGTCGAAGACTGTGCTACTGACTGAGCTACCTTTGCTGAAGCGGGGATATCCTTAAAACCTGACCTGTTTTTGGCCCTTGAAGACTGGAGTTGGCATCTTGTATTTGGAGGTCACAGTGAAAGGGTTGCAAAGGAATTCTGTAGGGCAGGGTCCTCGAGACCCTTCAACAGGTCAGGTTTTCAGGGTATCCCAGCCTTGGCACAGGTGGCTCAATCAGAGGCTCAGTCAAAGACTGAGCCATCTGTGCTGAAGCAGGAACTGATTGAGCCACCTGTGCGGAAGCAGGGATATCCTGAAAACCTGACCTGTTGGTGGCCCTTGAGGACTGGAGTTGGCCACACCTTCTGTAGCGAGTATAAAACCTGCCAGACCGTGATTCTTAAAACAGCGCACAGGAAGAGAGACCCGTGAGGTCTGCACCTAGAAAGGGACCTTCCAAGATCTCTCGTCCCATTAAAATATTATCACGACCTGTGGCAAACGTCCCCAACACCAGGAGTTTCGCCGACATTAAAAAGGGACACGGGCGAGCCACGTTCTCACAGCAGCGAGGTGCTGCATTGCGGTAATTGGAAACCCCCCCTGCCCTAGTAATTAATGCAATTAGGAACAGAATAAAAAACACTAAGGTATTTGAAAAGAGGTGACTGCATTTCTTAACACTCGATACATTCCTGGGGGTTTGGGATCCTCGGCTCTGAGGACATCTCTTAATTAGAAGAGATGTCCTAACTCTAGCCCTGGAACCCAGTGCAGGAGAAATGTCCTGGACATGCAATGTCAGTATCTTCATGTACACAGTATATTATCGGTAATGGGGCGGCCCGGTTCTAATCCTGGGGTCACCTCCCTGTGACCTTGGGCAAGGTGATTTATCTCCCTGTGCTTCAGGCACCAAAATCATAGAGTGCAAGTTCCTCTGGGCAGTGACTGTCTGTAACATTCCTACGTGCTGCGTACCGCGCGCTGTGCTGTAACTGAGACGCTTGGCGTCCCATCGGGAGAAAAGCGCTATATGAAATAATATTATTATTATGTTTTGCTTTTAGTGGATTCAGCTGATGGACCAATGTCTGTTTATATTTACGGATTAGACTATTTTCTCTAAGCACTTTTTTATCATATGTGTTTTTATTTTTGTGTAATCCTTATATTTTTAATGTATATTTTTTACATTGTAATTTAATTATTTTCCCCCATTATTTTAATTCCCATCGCTCTTTTTTGCTTTTTGTTCCCGCCTTCCTTAAAATAAAAAAAGAAACCTGAATAACCCATTTTTAAAGTGACCTGAACAAACAATCCTATTTAAATCCTATTTGCTTGTCCCTGCAAACCTGAGATAACGAAGCTTCCTCATTAGGGATTCAGTGTCAGCTGCCAGAGCAGTCTCGCAATGAATGTTATCAGCATTCATTATCAGAGGGCTCCTAATAATATCAGGCTTTCCTTTCCCCAAGCTGAAGGACGGGGCGCGAAAGGGATGAACACGTATGAGTTTTCCTTGGAGTTCTTCGAACCCGTAAAGCCCAAGGTATGTCTCTGAGGTTCTAGAGGGGGAGTTCCCTGGGGGGAGGTAGGGGGAGTTCCCTGGGGAAGGGGGGTTCCTGACGGCGTTTTTCTGGTGCTCCGGACTCCAATGAATGAGTAACGAGTGTGGGTACTGCTTCGTGGCCCCTTCAGCACTGTAAGAATTCCAGTTCAGTGACATTATTATATTGTACTTGGGTTTGAATCCAGTCTATAAAGACAAAATGCCAAGCATATGGTATCATATTGTCTGAATTGCAGCGATTCTTTCATATATATTATATACAATATGATATTCTAATGGTGGTTAATTTGGTATCTTTTGATAGATTCAGTCACAATAGGAAGTATTTGGAGTTATTACAGGATTGCAGCTGTGGGTGGGTTGTCTGAACGAGGGAGGCCCTGCGGGTGACATTTGAGTGGCCATAGACAGCTGCGGTTAGAGCTGATGCAATCGTAAGAGGCTATGGCATCAGGTTGGATTAATAAGGAGTTCTGAGATCTTTCCAGAAGACATGCCATGTTTGGCAATAAACTTTGTATGGAGGGTGGGTAGTTCCTTATCAGATCATGACATCAGTTTCAATCTGTAGGACCTTATCTGGTAATAGTGGTAGCAAGGGCTGACTAAGGGTTATTATCTGGATTAATACCCAGCAGTGTGTATCTAGTGGAGGGCAGAGGGATTAGGCCTCGTCCCTACTGCTCGCGGCTGCGTGCGAACAAGGTACGGCCCTCTATGGGGCAGGCCCCAGTCCGCGCGTGTACATAGCGCAATAGCGTGACCACCTTTCCAAAGACAAGTAATTCGTCTTTTAGTGCGGAGGCCGTGCGATGGTCACGTTATGGCGGCGGGTTTAGCCAACGAGGGCGAACCAGCCATGTGACATCATGGCCACGCCCCCGTCGCGAGTGATCTGAAGTCCTTCAGATCGCTCGGGTGAAGGGCACGAGCGCCGTCGCGCGTGACGCGCTCTCTGGGGAGGCCGTAGCTTTACACCAGAAGGATGTGAGAGGGATTACACCGGGATGGAGAGGGTTTAACATCATGATATGAAGATCAAATACAAGGATTCCTCTCCAACAGAATATTATGCAACCATCTTTCAGGATATTATAACGTATTTGAACGTCACCGCCATTTTGTAGTATTTTTGTATGTGAGTAATAAACGTGTTTTTTTGTGCTAAAACCAGAATGCGGAGTACTGTAATGCCGGGGTAATCTATAGAAAGAGACGAAAGGACATTTTACAAGCACCGAAAGGGCTAATAACCCCGGCATGCCCCAGAACTTCTGTCTCTTGTAACCCATTCATCGCCCGGCAGCTCCTGCAGCGTTCCACCGAGCGGCAAGTGGGTATTACCGTGAAGAAGAGCGTGAACCGCTGGTGGCCGCGGCTGACCAAGCAGGAGCGCAAGCCGCTGTTCCTGGTGCCAGACTTTGACCGTTGGCTGGACGAGTCGGACGCAGAGATGGAGCTGCGCGAGAAGGTGAGGGGGCAGGGCTGTCCGCTGCAGGGCGGCCTCGCGGAGCAGCAATAAGTTGCGCTGAGAATGACTTGTTAATGGGAACTTGTTGGTGAGATCAACTCGCTTATAGGATTCCTGCTGAAGAATGAACCCCGGTCTTTGAGTCCTGTGTAATTTTAACCCTATATTTATTATATATATTATATTTATAATGCAGTATAATTGGTGTAAACAGATAAAAGGCTGGATCAACAATTTCTATACACAGTGTTCGACAAACCTATACATTTGCTCGCCCCGGGCGAGTGGATTTAACCCCCGGGCGAGTAAATATTGGCCCAAGCAGCACACGTTTGGTACTAGGTGGCGAGTAGATTTTTTGGTGATTTGTCAACCACTGTATATATATATATTGTACTTTACAAACAGTCTTATCACGAGTGTAAAGATATATTTAAAAATACTTGTCTCATTTTGTAATGATCTTCCCAATGGGTGTCTTACACTGGATTTGTGGGTGGCGGGCAGTCCTGAGTTCTTATTATAACCCGCTGTATCCTCCCAGGAAGAACAACGCATAACGAAAATCAGGACCGAGTCCAGAGTGCGGGAAGATCGTAAGGATTGGCGGGAAAGTGTGTGTGTGTGTGTGTCTCGCACTCACTCGCGCACTCTCTGACTCTCTCTGACTCACTCTCTCTTTCTCTCTGACTCTCTGTCTGACTCTCTCTGTCTCTGTCTGACTCTCTCTGACTCTCTCTCTGTCTGACTCTCTCTCTTTCTCTCTGTGATTCTCTCTCTCTCTGACACTCTCTCTTTCTCTCTGTGACTCTCTCTTTCTCTCTGTGACTCTCTCTCTCTCTCTGACTCTCTCTCTGACTCTCTCTCTGACTCTCTCTGTCTGACTCTCTCTCTCTCTGTGACTCTCTCTCTCTTTCTCTCTGTGACACTCTCTCTTTCTCTCTCTCTCTGACTCTCTCTTTCTCTCTGTGACTCTCTTTCTCTCTGTGACTCTCTCTGTGACTCTCTCTCTCTCTCTCTGACTCTCTCTCTCTCTGACACTCTCTCTTTCTCTCTGTGACTCTCTCTTTCTCTCTGTGACTCTCTCTCTCTCTCTCTGACTCTCTCTCTCTCTGACTCTCTCTCTCTCTGACACTCTCTTTCTCTCTGTGACTCTCTCTTTCTCTCTGTGACTCTCTCTCTCTCTCTCTGACACTCTCTCGCTCTCTGTGACTCTCTCGCTCTCTGTGACTCACCCTCTCTCTCTCTCTCTCTGACACGCTCTCTCGCGCTCCAGCTTTCCTGTACCTGAAGCGGGGGTACCTGTTCATGTATAACCTCGTCCAGTTTCTGGGCTTCTCCTGGGTCTTCGTGAATATGACGGTTCGACTCTTTATCCTCGGAAAAGGTGAGCGAGCAGCCGGTCTGCGTCACTGCGCGCGCGCGATCGTCTAAATCAGGGCGGCCCACTCCAGTCCTCAAGGGCCACCAACAGGTCAGGTTTTAAGGATATCCCTGCTTCAAAGACTGAGCAGCCACTGATTGAGCCACCTGTGCTGAAGCTGGGACTGATTGCGCCACCTGCGCTGAAGCAGCGATATCCTGAAAACCTGACCTGCTGGTGACCCTTGCGGACTGGCGTTGGCCCCGCCCCTGGTCTAAATCTTCATCTCGCCCGCAAAGCAGAACCCCCGCCGCGGAGGCAATATAATGTACTTTTATGCCAGGCCGATTAACCCCGTCTCTGCTGGATGAGTACCGAGTCCGCTTCGCATACAGAAGTAGCCGATGATGACCGGTTTCCTTCCGGCTCCGAATCCACAAATCTGACCAGATCTCTGCGTTTTCCATTATTTCGGATCGCGCCCTTATTGTAGAAGAAAGCCCTAAAGAATCGAGCCGTCTTTACGCGATCAAAATAGTCTCGTATTCATGTCAGAAATGTTTTTTTAACGAAGATAATTGTTAAAAAAAAAAAAAAAAAATGTCGTTAAAACAGCAAATTGTTGGATATAAAAAGAAATCCCTTTTTTCACATGTTAAAAAATAAAATGGAAGTGTTATTCGCAGGGGAAGGACGTTAAGGCTCTCCTGGGAGCTGCGTTTTTAAACATCTGTCTCCCTACATCAGGGGTTTCAAGCTCCGTCCTCAAGGGCCACCTTCAGACAAGGTTTTATGGATATCCCTGCTTCAGCACAGATGGCTCAGTGTCAGCTTCAGCAGAGGTCGCTCAATCAGTGGCTCATACCTGTGCTGAAGCAGGGATATCCATAAAACCTGCCCTGTTGGTGGCCCTTGAGAACTGTGTTTGAGACCCCTACCCTACATTTTTGTGTGTAGTTCCCCCCCCCCCTCCCCCTCGGCCTTTCCCAGCAGAGAGCGGGGGAGTGGTTCTGTAGATGTGATGCTGTGACCGTGTTTGCTGCCCGTTCTCTCCGTTACAGACTCCTTCTACGACACGTTTCACACCGTGGCGGACGTGGTGTACTTCTGCCAGACCCTGGCTGTTTTAGAGGTCGTAAATCCTTTAATAGGACTGGTCAAAACAGGAGTCACTCCGGCAGCGGTCCAGGTATTGTGAGAGATTATGTATTGAGACGATGCGCAGGCTGCTACTGTCAGTGTAGTGTTGGGGTCAGGCTTGATAAACCGGTTCTGTTTTGTGGTCCCAGGAGTGTATGGGACGTGCTTCCAGGGCCATAAGCCCATTGCCCCTGTGCAATCAGCATTTAAATCAGGGGTCTCAAACTCCGTCCTCAAGGGCCACAAACACGGACAGCTTTTATGGATATCCCTGCTTCAGCACAGGTGGCTCAGTCAAAGACTGAGCCACTGATTGAGCCACCTGTGCTGAAGCAGGGATATCTATAAAACCTGGCATTTGATGGCCCTTAAGGACTGAGTTTGAGACCCCTGATTTTAAAGGGACAACCCCACATAGCCGGCCAAAAAATACCCAGTCAGTGAAATTGTCTTTCTTATTAACATTAAAACACATTTTAAAGTAACATTTGACTCATTTGTATCCTGTGGACAAATAGACGTTTTTCCTTCTCTTGGGATCAGCCGGATTCAGGCGTCCTGGCTGCTCCCTTTCTCCCTCTCTTCCACCCCCTCTTCTTTCCCTCTCCTCCCCCCTCTTCTTTCCTTCTCCTCCCCCCTCTTCTTTCCCTCTCCTCCCCCCTCACATGTTAAACATGATGTAATAATGCGTGTTCTTGTCCTATTACACGTCACTGTCATTAGTACCCTCTCGGAAGACCCTTTAAATCTGCTCTATGAGCGCTGCACTTTCCCACTAGAGTACAAATGCAGACGGCTTATACACAAATGTACACAACGCAAACCGTCTGCTTTCCCCGTGGCTTTCCCCGTGGCTTCTTCCTCCAGGTCCTTGGCCGGAATTTCCTCCTGTTTGTTGTCCTCGGGAATGTGGAGGAGATGCAGACTAAACCGGTCGTCTTCTTCATATTCTACCTGTGGAGCGCCATCGAAATAGTCAGGTTGGGGGCCTCTTCTTCCTTGTGTATCCCGCTGCTGCGCGTGTGTGTCAGGGCCGGCTGTCTCCTCTCGGGGTGTTCTCAGCTGGGGCAGGTTTCACGATGGTCTTCTACAGCCTGATGCCATGTATCATTGTCAGATCCCCCCCCACGTTCATTGTGAGATCCCCCACCCCCCCAACGTTCATTGTGAGATCCCCCACCCACCCAACGTTCATTGTGAGATCCCCCCCAACGTTCATTGTGAGATCCCCCACCCCCACGTTCATTGTGAGATCCCCCACCCCCCCGACATTCATTGAGATCTCCCCCGACGTTCATTGAGATCCCCCCCCCTCAACGTTCATTGCGAGATCCCCCCCCCATCCCAGACGTTCATTGAGATCCCCCCCGACGTTCATTGTGAGATCCCCACCCCGACGTTCATTGTGAGATCCCCACCCCCCCCGACGTTCATTGGGAGATCCCCCCCCGACGTTCATTGGGAGATTCCCCCCCCCCCCCCGACGTTCATTGTGAGATCCCCCCCCAAAGTTCATTGTGAGATCTCCCCCCCCCCGACGTTCATTTAGATCCCCCCCCCCCTCCCCGACATTCATTGTGAGATCTCCCCCCCCCCACCCCGACGTTCATTGTGAGATCTCTCCCCCCCCCCCCCCCCCGACGGTCATTGTGAGATTCTACCCCCCCCCCCCCCACCCCCTGCAGAAATTATTGGGAGAAATATCGATGCGCCGTTACCTTCCCGGGGTCTCGCAGGAGCGGCAGAGAAACCGCCAGAGAATAACTCAATCTATTTCTTTGTATACCCGCCACACGCAGTGGTCAGAGTGTTATGGTACCAGGGTGTCACAGAGTACCTACCATTGTGTCACAGATTACCTACCAGGGTGTCACAGAGTACCTACCAGGGTATCACAGAGTACCTACCAGGGTGTGTCAGAGTGTTATGGTACCAGGGTGTCACAGAGTACCTACCAGGGTGTCACAGAGTACCTACCAGGGTGTCACAGAGTACCTACCAGGGTGTCACAGAGTACCCCCTTTTTTATTTAAAGAAAATGATCTTTCTCTTAGGAAGTTTCCCTCGCTGCTTTCGAAGCATAAACATTGCATACATCTTTCTAACAATACTCCGAATAGCTGTTCCTCAATGTAAGACACATTCAGATTGTTATTTAAGTCGGGCACATGGCGATGCCGTGTCTCCAATGGGAGTCTCCCACTTTAAAGGCCTTAGCCTCATCACCGAGGAGCAATAGTCTGCTCACGGTAGAATATAAATACCTTCCTGTCTGACCGCGATCAATAATGATAACACGTTTGTAAAGGTCCCTGGAGCGAACTCTAGTCCGAAGGGAAGAGCTGGAAGTGCTCGTTATGCAAAACCCGAGACACTCTCCGGTGAGAGCTCTCTGTCGCCTGTGTACAGAAGTCCGCTGGTGCTACACCTCGACCCCATTCATTATGGATCTCGATGGTTCCATTTGGAATGGCCTTTGTTCCTCAACCATTTCCAGTCCGGGGCTGCCCGAAATTCTCCTGAGTTGGCCACCGCAGGGAGTGAAATCGAATTCCTTCTGTGCTTTTGGCATTCTTTGGGATTTCTTTTAGTAATCCATGTGCCTTGGGATCCTTTGCTCACCTGGATACCGAAAGACGGTCCTGTCCCAGAATCCTTCTGTATTCCAGGGCATAGCCTCTCTCTCTAATTTGGCAAACCCCATACATGTCTGAGGGCGTCCACCTCCCATCAGAAGGGAGGATTCTTTTGGAAAATCCAACTGGATCCTTACCTGGTTACCGGGCGTGCGTGGGACCTTCTAACTCGTGGCTTCTCGAAGGGCGGCGAAACGCGTGAGGGAGGAAGGGCCCAATCCCCTTCTGATGTCTTTGTAATAATGTTACAAACCCACACCTTCAAAAATCCTCCGCCGTACGACATACAACAAATAAAAATCCCGCGTATGAGCACATTCACACACCTCGGACCGGTCTGCACCCCCCCCACCCCCCCACTGCAGCTAGGGATTCTGGGAAATTATATACGTGTGTGCTCGTTTGCATGTCATTGCCCAGAATCCCCGGCTGCAATGGAAGCGCCATATGCTACGAGATAATGGGGGAAAAGCAGCGTGTGAATGTGCTCGCCAGCGGTATTAGTAATGTAATCTAACGCTTGGCCAGAGCAAGGGAAGAGAAACAGGAATGGCTCCACTAATTACTTTTTAAGCCACTTGCACCCCTTGTAGTATTACTGCTGGGAAAGGAGTAACACCGGGGAGTGATTTCTCTATATTGCTAGCGAAGCCTCCGCAGACGAGGCACCTTTTGCGGTTGCATTATGTCACGACATATCATAACGCCCATAGTATGCTGCGCCAAAGTCCATGTGGGGGGCCCCGAAGGAGCTGGCGCTAACTGGGCTGCCCTGCTGCTCCCCCTTGCAGGTACCCGTTCTACATGCTGAGCTGCATCGATACGGAGTGGAAGGTTCTCACCTGGCTGCGGTACACCATCTGGATCCCGCTGTACCCGCTGGGAGGGCTAGCAGAAGGTGCAGTATGTGTGTCTGCGCAGGAGTAGATCTGGGTTCTCAACTCCAGCCCTCAAGCCCACTCAACAAGTCAGGTTTTCAGGATATCCCTGCTTCAGCACAGGTGGCTCAATCAGAGGTTGTCTTTGACTGAACCACTTGTGCTGAAGCAGGGATATCCTTAAAACCTTACCTGTTGGGGGGGGGGGGGGGGGAGTCTTGAGGGCTGGAGTTGAGAACCCCTGGTCTAACACCTTCAGTGCTGCATGCACGTACAAGGAGTTGCGCAGCAAGGCATTGCAGGCCTTATGCAAGAAAGGGGCTTAAAGCCGCAGGTCTGATCACCGTTCTGTGTTTGCGTTTTCTTTAAGATCTTGTCCTTTCTCGCGCTGTTTTTATTCAATCTGATGCTTCGTTTAGGAGCATTGTGAAGTATGAAGTGCCCGGGAGGTTAAAATGGAGTTCTCCCAAGCGTCCCAGTGCTGTCTATAGGTTGCCATAGTAACCTCGGAAGCGAGAGGTCATGGTATTTTTTTTTTAACGCTAATATAGAGCAGGACGTGCTGGGGGAGATACCAACATTATAGGCGCTAAACCCATGCAGGGATCTGGGGGGTGGGAGGGTCTGCTTTAAATAAG
The DNA here is from genome assembly GCF_040206685.1 of Ascaphus truei. NCBI lineage: Eukaryota > Metazoa > Chordata > Amphibia > Anura > Ascaphidae > Ascaphus > Ascaphus truei. The sequence goes on from NC_134500.1 coordinate 8,321,647, forward strand.
AGAGCCAGGGGTACTTAGCACTGAAGTGGTTAAAGAAATGGTGTATAATTAACCCCACGATTAACACGTTTTAACCTGTCTGCAGCTGCCTCCATTGTCCAGGCCATCCCCATCTTTAACGAAACCGGGAAATTCAGCTTCCACATTCCTGCGCCTCTGGGAGTGACCGTCAGCTTCTCTGTGTTCCTCGTGATCCATCTGGTTCTCCTACTTTTGGGTGAGTGTCTGATGAGACCCGACGCGGGCCGTCCCCCTTTAAATATATCCATTTATTTCATTTAAAGAGACGATCCTGGGTAGCGGGCCAACAAAAAGGTGTCCCATAAAAAAGAATATATTATCATTGCAAATCCTACTATCCTATGAATTCTTATTACTCTTTGAATTCATGCAGAGCAATGGAGATGTGCATAACCCCCACGCAATCTTTGATAACATTTTAGATTAAAAAATATTAGCGAAGTTGTCAGTATTGTCACTTTTTTGCCCAACCATCAGCAGCTCATTGTGCATTCAAAATCCACCCGAAAAATTGCACCCCCTTCAATGTTCTTGCATTTTGATTACTGGTGATAATGACTCCGGCTCAGACGGGTCCTTTTAAATGCAGCGACACGGCAGAAATGTCAAGTTTCTCTGAACACCAGATCAAAGAAGTCTTTTAAGGCAGGGGGGCTCAACTCCAGTCCTCAAGACCCCCCAACAGGTCGGGTTTTCAGGATATGGCTCAATCAGCCCCTGCTTCAGCACAGATGACAGTCTTCGATTTGGGCCTCTGATTGAGCCACCTGTGCTGAAGCAAGGATATCCTTAAAACCTGACCTGTTGGGTGATCTTGAGGACTGAAGTTGAGCACCTCTGGGCTAAAAACCCTTGAGCTGGGGGATGCCTTCCAATGCCCCTAAGGCAGCAGAGTCTGCTCTTATTCCGTTACCCTGATAATTAAGGACGCCGGGTGCTTGGTTCATGCCGTCTAAATAAACTTTCGTTGTTCTCTCCCTTCGCGAAAAAAAGGGCTTCTCATAAACTTCCGCCACATGCACAAGCAGAGACGCCGGCGTCTGGGGAGTCGGAAGAGGAAGACGCAGTAAAGGCCCGATCGTTCCTTTCCGAAACCGTCCAGGAGACACCGCGGGCGACACACCTAGCGCCCGCCCCACGCGGCGACTCCTGCGTTTCTTCCCATCATTCCGTTTTATTTCTCTCTCTTTCCCCGCCAGCTGACGTTACTTCGAGGCGATGCTGGCTTGTTAGCTATCGGTGCAGAAAAAGGTTTGGGGGTCAGTGCAGCATTTAAACCCTTCCGTGTGAGAGAGGCAGGGATGTTGAGTGCATGTGATAAACCTATTGCAGGGCTGGCCAACTCCAGGCCTCAAGAGCTACCAACAGGTCAGGTTTTCAGGATATCCCGGCTTCAGCTAATGTGGCTCAATCAGTCCCTGCTTCAGCACTGGTGGCTTAGTCAAAGACTGAGCCTCTGATTGAGCCACCTGTGCTGTAGCAGGGATATCCTGAACCTGACCTGTTGGTGGCCCTTGAGGACTGGAGTTGGTTACCCCTGCTTTATTGCAGTGTGCCGCTTGCTTCCTCACGGGGGAGGGGAGATTCCATTCTTAATCTGTCTCCTTGTTTCTGACGAACGAGTTCAATACATTTCATAAAATGTCATCATTGGGGTTTTTTTCCCCAGATTTTCTTTGTATTCTGTTTCTCTCGCCCTGAACGGGGCTCACTCTTTTTTTTTGTTTGTAAAGTTATATTTTCTTGGAGTGCAAAATAAATGTAATAAAAGCACAAAACGTCAGCAGTGGCCGAGTAAGGGCGCGTCCGGTCTCCGTATGTTTTCCTCTCTGTGAATGTGCAGGTCCGATGCTTTCTCCGGGATGCACTGGAAGGATCACCTACACAGGAACAGAAACCCCCCACATTGCACTGGAGATGATTATTTTAAATAACTGGACACACAGCTCAAATACAAAAGATACACACTATAAAATCAGTGGCGGTCCCTTGGGTCATCGTAAAGAGGTCAGGTATTGGGGACATCCGTGCTTCAGCACAGGTGGTGCAGGCGTTGACTGAGCCACCGGTGCTGAAGCAGGGATATCCTTACAACCTGACCTGTTGGTGGCCCGTGAGGGCTGGGGTTGGCCGCCCCGGCGTTCGAGGAAACAGATACATCACAAATACATCTGCAGCAGAATAAGAGGTTTGCAACCCAAAAGGGAACTCCAGGGTTAGTCCCTTATCCATGGAGAAATATTACAATAGACCCCCCCCCCAAATATGCAAATCTAACCTTGAAACTTGGCTGTATTCTCACAGTAATCCCTACACTATTTACAGCTCTTATTCCCAAACACCTGTACGGCATCAAATAAATAAACAGAACAGCCACAGTGTGTAGAGAGAGGGAGAATCGACTCGTCCACGTGGGATAGAATTGAAACCAGCATCATGCGGAGTGAGACGTCTCCGCCGCGCGGCCCTCGGCTGCCGCTTTTATCACTTGGTATAGTGAATCCATATAAATGGTACCTTTTGTCCCCTTAAGCACGGGAGCTGCGGTTTCTCTGCCGCTGCCGCGCACCATACAGTATGTGCTACTTCTGGGGCGAGGTGAAGATGGGTCAGATGATGAGAGATGCCGCACCCCCTCTCTTCCCTCCCCCCCCCCCCCAAATCGATCCCAGAGGTTCCACCATAAAATAAATACATCCCTTGATCAAACGATATGGTGGGGGGGGAGAGACAATATCGCCAGATCTGTTAACCAACGATGGGGAGGTGGGCAGCAGGGTATCGCTAGCACCAGGAGAACCACCTAGGGATGGGGGGGGAGAAGGACGACATTATTGCCTTAACCAGGAACCAATGATGAGGTTAGGGGACATATTGCTACATTTGGGAACCAACGATGGGGAGGTGGGCAGCAGGGTATTGCTAGCACCAGGAGAACCACTAGGGAACCAACGATGGGGGGGAGGGGGGCATATCGCCAGATCCGGTACACCTACCTTGCCCCAGAAGAAGCACGTATGGTGCGATGCGTTTAGAACGGTTACAGGCTTATGATGATGATGGCTACTTGACCGTGTTCCTCCGCTGATTTTTATAATGAGTTCTTTTTGTACTTGAACTATATCTGCGTGTGCAATTATTAAAAGATAGAGTGCAATGTGTGGGGGTTTCCTTTGTGTGATATCTCGAGATGTTTAAACCCCGTGCCCCGCTCATATCATTTGGTGTATTTTTAGATTTCTCTATTCATGGTATTGAGCGGGGGTTCTTTGCAAAACTATTTGTTGGGTGACGTTACAAGAAGCCCGGTGACCCTTATTTGCTGCCGGGTCTGAGAACATTTAGTAGCTGACAAAAATAAGTGTGAATAATCAGATTATACTGAATTCTAATACTGTCCGCATGCTACACTATGGCTAGTTAGAACAAGCAACTCCGCTACATTTTCAGGATCGCTATTAAAACAAAACGTTAATCCTGACAGATCAAAGTAAAAAAACGGGTTCAGATAAGAACTAGTTACATATTTGTGATGCACCAATTACCAAATCACCTTTAGGTAAAAGATAACTGTTTTCTTGTGTTATTTTTATGAAGTGTTTATTATCAGATCCATACTAGATATATGAAGCTGCTACACTTAATGCTGCCAAGCACGTACTGATTTACAGAAATCTTTATTTCAGGGACCATTAAACATGGCGTGTCTCCCCACAGGTAGTACCGATTCTCTGTCTTGGGATATATTTTCACAGTTTACGAAAGCAAATGACAAATTCCTTCATTAAATTTAACAAGGCAATAGGATCGGTCTTTTAAAACGGTTGGGTTTACAAAGTTATGTTTAATTATTGTTTTCCACTGCACAAAAAGTGAAATGAATAAAAAAATAAAGAAGTGGCTGTATGTATTCTGGCTTCTTTACTAGATAACTACCTCCTAGGTATGATGTAAGTACACCGACAGCCGGAAAGGAACACGATATCCCAGGATACAATGTGCTCTCCATTCTCTCTCTGACATTAAGAAGTCTCAACTGGTAAAACAACGCTGCCCTTTAACTCAAAATTAGTCAAATGCTTATTTTTGGTGTTTTCTAACGGACACAAAAATAAGACATTACATGTGATCTTTTCATAAAAAAGTTCTTTTATTAAATTAAAGTTAGAGAGAGTTAACAAACCTAATTTATTACAAATAAACAAAAGGATTGCGAATTGAAGTTGATTTTACCGTCAAGTAACGAGACAGGAAATATTACAAAAAGGTCCCAAATGGGCATCACAAATTTTACAGGCGCCAGGTTTTCCCGTCTGCGAGGAACGATTGGGAGTATGCTGAAGTACTGATGAGCCAACGAGAAGTTCGCCAGCGAGTCAGACTCCATGTTTATCTTCACTGCGAGAGTGAACCTGGCACTTGTTCTCTCTTCACCTTGCTTTTTTATAAGTGACAGAATATCTGCAAACCGGTTATTACTAAGGAGAGACTGAAAGAAACCTGTTATGGATTCCACGTCCTTTGGAAATACACTAAAATGCAAAACTTTGGGGGCATTATATATATTTTTTTAGCCCGGTTTTACTTGTAGAAAGATTTGCAATGTGTTTAAAAACCCCAGCACAGACAAGTACTTTACCTGAAATAAAAGCTCATGGATTTTCATCAGGAACCAAAGCTGTGAGAAAATTGTTTTGACCATAAATTGAACGAAATGCTCGATTCCTAAGTTTCCTAACCTTAGTTGGACGGTAATGTGCTACGGCCGCGCCAGGACATGTGACGCATCGCGTTCTCTCCAAGAAACGACATTTCCCCTCATCCTCCTCACCCTGTCAGCAACATCCCGGGTGCATTTCTAATGGGATTTTCTTCAGGTGACCTATAGGTTTTGGTGGCCAAATGTTTTGTTTGTGCTCATTTTCCTGCTCTGCAGTGCCATACTCAGTATCTCCTTACCTTGTAGCAGAGATTACCCTCCTCCAGGCCATACTGTGTGCGACCTGCAAATCCTGCTGCTGGCAAAACATTCTCCGCTTCCAACTCTGAGTGTGTTTGCCGCCGGCACTCCTAAATCTGGGAATTTGGGACTCTCACCTGCATAATTTGTAACTGTAACTAGTCCAGTGATTCCCAACCAGGGCTGCTTGAGGCAGTCTCAGGGGTTTCTCCTACGGAAAACAGACCCCCCCCCACCTCCCTCGGGGGTGGGTTTTTTTTGGTATGTATTTTATAGGGTGGATTGAGTGAGAGCGGGGTAATTGACGGAAGGTAGGGGCGAGTGAGAGAAGAGAGGGGGGAGGGAGTGAGTGAGGAAAAGGGAGTAAGCGAGACGCAAGGGATAAATACATGCAAGGCGGGAGGGGGGAGAGTGAGTGAGACGGAGGGGAGAGGAATACATGGGTAGAGAGTGGGGAATAGAGGGGGCTCGTGAGGTGTGACATGTGACTGACCCCTGTCGAACCTAATATGTGTCAGCCAGATAGGGGGTCCCTGAGATTTTTCGAAATACTTCAAGGGTTCCTCCAAACAAAAAAGGTTGGGAATCACTGATCTAGTCAGTAACAATATAAGGATGTTGGATCCTTATTCATATTTAATTTTCTGCTCTTTGGCTATTAGCTCAACATCTGAATCGTATCTTTAAATGTGGGGGGGGGGAATGTTTCGCGTGGCAGGGAAGGCGTTTCGTGGTCGACTGCTATAAAACGGTTGCTGCTCCAGCAGATGTGGCCGCGTGGTCCTTCACCTCTATCAAGGGACACAGCAATGCAAAGCTTGTAGAGGCCTCACATCCGGTCCGAGCCTCGGCCAGAGAAGTCAGTCTGTAAAGGGACAATGTTATGATCGTAGGAGGCATGTTCAGAGCTCCCGGTGCTGGCGATCTTCAGCTGCGCGGCGGCGTGCGAGAGCTGGAAGGCAGCGTCGGGATGAGCGGTGTCGGGTAGGAGGGTGCACTCTCTATCCAGCATATCGGACACGCCCTTCAACAGGTCCAGGAAGCCGAAGGACAGGGCTGCCTTGCGCAGGCGGTTTAACTCCTGCGGGGGGTTGGAAAAATGAACTCTTAGGATCAGAGAATAGGAGATGGGTCAGTTTGTGACCGAGGGAGGGAGGGTCAGTGCGTGAACGAGGGAGGGTCAGTGCGTGACCGAGGTATGGGAGGGAGGGTCAGTGCGTGACCCAGGGAGGGAGGGTCAGTGCGTGACCGAGGGAGGGAGGGTCAGTGCGTGACCGAGGGAGGGAGGGTCAGTGCGTGACCGAGGGAGGGAGGGTCAGTGCGTGACCGAGGGAGGGAGGGTCAGTGCGTGACCGAGGGAGGGAGGGAGGGTCAGTGCGTGACCGAGGGAGGGAGGGAGGGTCAGTGCGTGACCGAGGGAGGGAGGGTGGGTCAGTGCGTGACCGAGGGAGGGAGGGTGGGTCAGTGCGTGACCGAGGGAGGGAGGGTGGGTCAGTGCGTGACCGAGGGAGGGAGGGTGGGTCAGTGCGTGACCGAGGGAGGGAGGGTGGGTCAGTGCGTGACCGAGGGAGGGAGGGTGGGTCAGTGCGTGACCGAGGGAGGGAGGGTGGGTCAGTGCGTGACCGAGGGAGGGTGGGTCAGTGCGTGATCGAGGGAGGGAGGGTGGGTCAGTGCGTGACCGAGGGAGGGAGGGTCAGTGCGTGACCGAGGGAGGGAGGGTCAGTGCGTGACCGAGGGAGGGAGGGTCAGTGCGTGACCGAGGGAGGGAGGGTCAGTGCGTGACCGAGGGAGGGAGGGTCAGTGCGTGACCGAGGGGGGAGGGTCAGTGCGGGACCGAGGGGGGAGGGTCAGTGCGAGACCGAGGGAGGGTCAGTGCGTGACCGAGGGAGGGAGGGTCAGTGCGTGACCGTCAGTGCGTGACCGAGGGTGGGTCAGTGCGTGACCGAGGGAGGGAGGGTCAGTGCGTGACCGAGGGAGGGAGGGTCAGTGCATGACCGAGGGAGGGTGGGTCAGTGCATGACCGAGGGAGGGAGGCTCAGTGCGTGACCGAGGGAGGGAGGGAGGGTCAGTGCGTGACCGAGGGAGGGAGGGTCAGTGCGTGACCGAGGGAGGGTGGGTCAGTGCGTGACCGAGGGAGGGTGGGTCAGTGCGTGACCGAGGGGGGAGGGTCAGTGCGTGACCGAGGGAGGGGAGGGAGGGTCAGTGCGTGACCGAGGGAGGGGAGGGAGGGTCAGTCAAATCCAGCCACTCAGGAATCGCAACTCTGCTAACCAATCTCACACAAACTCAAACACAGCACAGCCACGGAAGAACGCATTAAAAAGGGACCGTTCCACACAAAACAAACACACGTCTTTAAACAACTTAGGCCCTGATCCACAAACAGCGCTAAGCTTTATCACGCTATACTCCCGTTTATATATGCATTGGAGCCGAGATGGATTTAAGCTTAGGACCCTTTTGTGGGGTATTTGGCTTCTTGGTAAAGGTTTAATCACACTTCAAATTTAAATTTTGCTTGTGTGTCTTATAAATGGTTTCGTGTTTCTGTGCATACGCGCGAGCGCGCACACACACACACACACACGACAAGTGCGAGTTTTTGGTTCTGTATTTATACACACTGAATGTAGCCTCAGATGGGAGCTCGAGTCCTTATCATATTTTGGATAAGTCCGGGCGTCTCATACCTTTAGAATAGATCTAAACAAAGATCCCTCTCGAAAGAAGATCCTCTTTTTAGATCCGGTGTGTGTGTGTGTTGCGATTGATGAAGGAAACATTCACGGATTAACCCCTTCTCTGCTGATAGCTCCACACAAACACCCAAACTAACACCCCTCACTTTGTAGAAGGTCTGCGTTTTCTCTGGGAGTTTCCTGGCGTTCCTCAGGATCTTCTGCACATCCGTCTGCAGAGAGAGAGTTTACACAATAGATAGATTGCAGTCTCGGGAAACGGCACTCACATTTACTCATTTCGCGGCTGCAGTTTTTGTTCTGCGGTTGTTAACCTCTTTGTTGCCGGAGCGGCCGGCAGCGCAGCACGGAACACTAAAAGGCCGCGTCCATGGTTAACGCGACTGCGTGAGTGGCGCGATCAAAATGCCGTAAGGCATTGATCGTGGCCACAGACCGCGTGAAGAATCACAGACATTTGATTTTGCCGTGCGACGGTCGGGTCACGTGGGCGTGTCAGCCAATGAGGGCGAACCCCTCACGTGACGTCACGCCTCCCGGCACGCCCCTATTGCACAATCCAACAGGCCATCTAAACGCTCTAGCAACAGGCGAGCGTGACACCACGAGCTCGGGGGCACCATGGATGCAGCCCAATGGCTGCACATGGCAATGGGGCCTGAATAGGTTAGGGAGAGGGGAGGACAAGGGAGAGGGGAGGACGAGGGAGAGGGGAGGGAGAGGGGAGGACGAGGGAGAGGGGAGGACGAGGGAGAGTGGAGGGAGAGGGGAGGACGAGGGAGAGGGGTGGACGAGGGAGAGGGGAGGACGAGGGAGAGGGGAGGGAGAGGAGAGGGAGAGGGGAGGACGAGGGAGAGTGGAGGGAGACGGGAGGATGAGGGAAAGGGGAGGACGAGGGAGAGGACGAGGGAGAGGACGAGGGAGAGGGGAGGACGAGGGAGAGGGGAGGACGAGGGGAGGACGAGGAGAGGGGAGGGAGAGGGGAGGGAGAGGGGAGAGAGAGGGGAGGGAGAGGGGAGAGAGAGGGGAGGACGAGGGGAGGACAAGGGAGAGGGGAGAACGAGGGAGAGGGGAGGACGAGGGAGAGGGGAGGACGAGGGAGAGGGGAGGACGAGGGAGACGGGAGGACGAGGGAGACGGGAGGACGAGGGAGAGGGGAGGACGAGGGAGAGGGGAGGACGAGGGGGCGGAAGCTCTTGCTACAGTCTAATATATAGTGGAAATGGTGCTAGGAGGAGCGGAGAATACAGATTCGGCGAGAGAAGAGCTGCTTTAGTGGCGCACTCATATCGACAAAGAGGTGAAATGACGGAGTAATAAAACGTAACTTTTATTAGAATTCAGAACGTAAGAGAAATCCGACAAGCAATGACGCGCAGACAACGGAAAAAAACTAAAATGAATAAAAGTAAATGAATCTCAAGAGAACCCGGTTACACCGAGCAAGATATCCGCTCAGATAAGGGGAGCGCCCAGGTGCAAATAAGGGTCTGACGGTCTGGATTCTGTGGGGTATTTTATTCATTTTTGTGTTGTCTACACCAGAGGTGCGCAAACTTTCTGCGTTGCGCCCCCCTGCCTGCTCAGCCCTAGTGCTCGCATCCCCCTTACCCAGGAACTGGCGTCAAATGGCGAGCGTTGCCATGGTGACATCGCCCGAAGCTAAGGTAAGTTACAGAGGCCTCGAGCGCTCCCCGGCATTTAATTTAAATGCTTTGGGGAAGAGCGCGGGGCCCCTGTAACCGCCGCGCCCCCTTAGCCTGCACGTCATTGCTTGTCTGATATCTCTATCGTTAGGGAACTTAATAAAAGGTTGAGTTTTAATTACGCCGTCATTTCACCTAGTTGCCGATCTGAGTGCTGCCCTGAATCAGCGCTTCCCACGCCGTGCTGCGCTGAAGCAGCGCTTCCTACGCTGTGCTGCGCTGAAGCAGTGCTTTCCATGCCGTGCTGCGCTGAAGCAGCGCTTCCCACGCCGTGCTGCGCTGAAGCAGCGCTTCTTACGCCGCGATGCCCTGAAGCAACGCTCATCTTGCCGTGTTGCCCTGAAGCAGCGCTTCCCACGCCGTGTTGCGCTGAAGCAGCGCTTCTCATGCCGTGTTGCGCTGAAGCAGCGCTTCCCATGCCTTGGCAACTTTGTTGTCTAATCCGAATAGGTTAATATGAAAAGTTGATCATGCAAAAACATGACTAACGTTTGCCGTTTTCCCGGCTGTACGTTTGCCGGTTTCCCGGCTGTACGTTTGCCGTTTTCCCGGCTGTACGTTTGCCGTTTTCCCGGCTGTACGTTTGCCGTTTTCACGGCTGTACGTTTGCCGTTTTCCCGGCTGTACGTTTGTCGGTTTCCCGGCTGTACAAAGTTGCCGGTTCCACATTGTGTTAGAAAAGGGGCCATCCCAAAAATGCTATTGCGGGGATTATATATTTCTATTTTGTTGCCTTTTGATGAAACATTTGTAACCTCTACGTGGCGACCGTTAGCTCAATATAAACACCGGCGAGATCTCCGTGCGAGTTTTACATTCTGAGGGATTTACGGCTGGTTTGCTGCAGACAGCCGGTAAAACGATAAAACGCGGCGCGGGAGGGATTTCCGTTCTTGTGCTTTCCAGATTGCGCCTTTGTACGTGAAACAAAGTTACTGAACATCCATGAACAGAAGAGAAGCAGAACCCAGGCTTTCGCCAAATAAGCCCCCCGGGGGTCTCGGTTACCTGCAGCCCGCTGGGTTTAATCCACACGGTCACATTCTGGGCATAACTTCTCTTCGTCTTGGGCTGCAGGGGGAACGGGCTTTTATTGTCCTCTTCCCCGTACGGATTCTCCTTGGCGTCTTTGGGGGGGGAAAAGAAACAAAACATATTTTTTCCCCCTATTCATAAAAGCGCGTTTCCAGCACCTCCGACGCATTCTCACTGTCTGCGCCGTTTGACATGCGGGGACATTATTAAAGCCGCAATAACCTCCGCTATTTAACATAAGCAGCATCACCAGAAGTAAAACCCCAGATCCAGATGTGACGCTACAGAGTGGTAAAGAGTACCACTACTTTTTCATTTGGAAAACCTAAACGTCCACATTTTTATGGATAAACTGAGCTATTTTAAAAGTGCTGCCTTCAATATTCCATCAACTTATCTTTAATATTGATTTAAAAAGAAATAAAGTCCACCCGCTCTGCCCCTACCGAGCTGAACATCGAAGCCAGTGATCCCAAGTCCGGGTGTCACGGCCCGTGGTCATTTGGGACACAAGAATTTAGTGAATCAAAAAAGAAAGAAATCGAAAATAAAATGTGATTTTTATAGCAGCAATCCCCCTCCCCCGAGGTCTCTCCACCCTCCCCCCAGGTCTCTCCACCCTCCCCCGAAGTCTCTCCACCCTCCCCCCAGGTCTCTCCACCCTCCCCCCAGGTCTCTCCCCCTCCCCCGAGGTCTCTCCCCCTCCCCCGAGGTCTCTCCCCCCTCCCCCGAGGTCTCTCCCCCCTCCCCCGAGGTCTCTCCCCCCTCCCCCGAGGTCTCTCCCCCCTCCCCCAAAATGATTTTTTTAAAGCTGTGCCACGGGATGAATTGATGCCGTCCTATTTGCGTTCATCAGACGTTAGCTTGGGGTGTCACTTTGCAAAGAAGGTGGAGAACCATAGTCCTAAGCCAAGGGGGCTCAACTCCAGACCCCAAATCTCCCCAACAGGTCAGGTTTTCAGGCTATACCTGCTTCGCACAAGTGACTCAATCAGAGGCTCAGTCTTCGACTTCGAAGACTGAGCCTCTGATTGAGCCACCTGTGCTGAAGCTGGGATATCCTGAAAACCTGACCTGTTTGGGGAGACTTGGGGACTGGAGTTGAGCCCCCCTGATATAAGCCCCCCCCTGCGATGATACACAGGATCACTACATTCTATGGCACGTCATACATTGGGTCAGCCCAGTAAACGATCCTAGCTGCGCCCCTCCCCCCCCCCAGAAAGAGAGCGCCGAACCCCCAACCTGATATGGGTCCCAGTTGAAGCGTCTTTCCCAGCCACGGCATGGGCTCGAGCCCGGGTTCAAACAGAGACATCATCAGGTTGGACTTCTTCTTGCTGTCTGCCTGGGAGTATAGCATGCCGTGCCAGTCAGAGCTAGAGACGGAGAGACACGGCCCAGGGGTATGTATCCAGAGGTAACAGGTGTAACATTCCCAAGCGCCCCACAGAGGGGCAGCCGTAACCAAACATCCCAAATACATTCATTGCATCAAAGAGCTTACAGGAATTAACCCACTGGCTGCCAGCCGGGCCATGCACCCTTACCCCAGCTGCACAACGGCGACCATCCCTTCCACCTTCAGGCTGCCGTGAAGCAGGACGCAGAAATTGGGGATTTTGCCTGTGATCTGATTGGCTGAATTTTCGTCCTCGATGTCATCAGTGAGACCGGTCCCAACGTCATCCCCCTCTGCAGTAGGCAGGGGAGCAGGTTATACCCTTGGAGACATTTCTTATACTGGTGGCACACTCTCTCCGCAGTATAACACATGCTTGCTTACCTCTGTTCAGCGCGATGGGTAAAACCAGGTGGCGAGACAGGACAGCCGGGCTGGAAATATCCGCAATGTCAATAAACCCCACGATTTCCAGCTCTGGGGGGGAGAAGACGACAGATATATACACACACAGTATATATATTTTGGAAAGTTGTGTGTCTGTTCGCTATGCATTGAGACACCTCTTAAAATGCAGTAACCACATTTTGCACGGTGGTTCCTGAGATCAAGCAAACACGCATTAGAGGCGCACCATCAAACACTTCATGAACTCAGAGGCAATGAAACTATGCTGGGTGGAGCTGTTGTTGTTTTAGCCGGGGATTTCACATTAAATATTCCGTGATAAAGCACTTTGTCGTGCGAAACGCGTAGGAGGCTTCACACCTCCTTTTGGCAATGTTTAATAGACAATACATTTTCATATTTTTATACCACCTGGCTCGCTAGACAGTGTGCTGCTTTTTGCCTTTTTTGTTGTAGATTGTACGGGAGGCAGGAAGGCCGGACAGCAGGAGGTTACAGTAACAGAGACGGGAGAGAATGAGGGCCTGAGTCAGAGTTTTAGCAGTCGAGTAACAGAGGAAAGGGCGTATCTTTGTGATATTGCGGAGGAAAAAGCAACATGTTTTAGATACATCTTGAATGTGAGAGAGGAGTCGAGTGTGACCCCGAGGCATTGTGCTTGCGCTACTGGGTGTATGACTAAACTTCCAGTAATGTGGAAGGAGGTAGTAGGGCCATGTTTGGGAGGAAGTATGAGGAGCTCTGTTTTTGCCAAGTGTGAGTCGGCAGAGGGCCATCCAGGATGATATCGCAGAGAGACATTCAGAAACTTTGGTCTATATAGCAGGTGTAAGGTCAGGGGTCGAAAAGTAAATCTGTGTGTCGTCAGCATAGAGGTGATATTTGAACCCAAGAGATGTGATTAGGTCATCTAGAGATGTGAGATCAAGAGATGTGATTAGGTCATCTAGGCAGGAGAGACGCTGAAAGTATGATGGGAGAGGTAAGAGGAGATCCAGGATAGAGCTTTGTTACGAATACCAAGAGTATGGAGAATGTGAAGGAGAAGAGGATGGTCCACGGTGTCAAATGCTGCAGAGAGGTCGAGTAATATGAGCAGAGTGTAATGACCTCTGTTTTTGGCAACATGGAGGTCATTAGTTATTTTAGTGAGGGCTGTTTCAGTCGAGTGAGCAGTGCGGAAGCCAGATTGTAGAGCAGGACTGCACAAGTCCAGTCCCTGAGGGCCGCAAAAAGGCCAGGTTTTCAGGATATCCCTACTTCAGCACAGCTGGCTCAATTAGTGGCTCAGTCATACTGAGCCACTAATTGAGCCAGCGGTGCTGAAGTAGGGATATCCTGAAAACCTGGCCTGTTTGCGGCCCTCAGGGACTGGACATGTGCAGGCCTGTTGTAGAGGGTCTAGGAGAAAATAGGTGTTGCGAAAGTGGAGCAAGCGAGAGAATACAATACTTTCAAGGAGTTTAGAGGCAAAAGGCAGGTCGGTAGTTAGAAAGACAGGTAGGGTCAAGCTTGCTGTTTTTGAGTAATGGTATAAATGTTGCATGTTTGAAGGAGGATGGAAAGGTCCCAGAGTAGAGGGAGGAGTAAAAAATGTGTGCGAGCGTAGGGATTATAGTAGGAGCAAGAGGTTTTAGGAGATGAGAGGGAATGGGGTCAAGAGGGCAGATGGTAGAGGGAGAAGAGGAGATCAGCAGTGATATATCCATCTCTGTGACAGCTTAAAAAGAGTCAAGGAAGGCAGGAGGAGAGTTAGGAAGCGGTGTAGGATGGGAGGAGGAAACAGAGGAGGTGTCCTGACGTATGGATTCCACCTTACTGTATCTTATCATCCTATGCCCCAACACACACACACTCCCCCCCCCAATATGTAGAATGGGATCTTATTTAATATGCAGTGACATGTGCATGTTGAAACGGGGCTCATATCTTTCCCAGCACGGGGATGACAATGTCACAGCATACTGAATAAAAGCCGATACACTGCTTTGAAGTCAGTGGCACGAGTCTTCCCAAACCCGTCATGCGGCGGCCTCCCAGATACGGCGGGTTACCTGAGTTAATGGCTTTGGGGACGGGTTCTGTCTCCCAGATCCGGCGGGTTACCGGAGTTAATGGCTTTGGGGACGGGTTCTGCCTCCCAGATACGGCGGGTTACCTGAGTTAATGGCTTTGGGGACGGGTTCTGCCTCCCAGATACGGCGGGTTACCTGAGTTAATGGCTTTGGGGACGGGTTCTGCCTCCCAGATCCGGCGGGTTACCGGAGTTAATGGCTTTGGGGACGGGTTCTGCCTCCCAGATCCGGCAGGTTACCGGAGTTAATGGCTTTGGGGACGGGTTCTGTCTCCCAGATCCGGCAGGTTACCGGAGTTAATGGCTTTGGGGACGGGTTCTGTCTCCCAGATCCGGCGGGTTACCGGAGTTAATGGCTTTGGGGACGGGTTCTGTCTCCCAGATCCGGCAGGTTACCGGAGTTAAGGGCTTTGGGGACGGGTTCTGCCTCCCAGATCCGGCAGGTTACCTGAGTTAATGGCTTTGGGGACGGGTTCTGTCTCCCAGATCCGGCAGGTTACCTGAGTTAATGGCTTTGGGGACGGGTTCTGTCTCACAGATCCGTCAGGTTACCTGAGTTAATGGCTTTGGAGACGGGTTCTGCCTCCCAGATCCGGCGTGTTACCGGAGTTAATGGCTTTGGGGACGGGTTCTGCCTCCCAGATCCGGCGTGTTACCTGAGTTAATGGCTTTGGGGACGGGTTCTGTCTCCCAGATCCGGCAGGTTACCGGAGTTAATGGCTTTGGGGACGGGTTCTGTCTCCCAGATCCGGCGGGTTACCGGAGTTAATGGCTTTGGGGACGGGTTCTGCCTCCCAGATCCGGCGTGTTACCTGAGTTAATGGCTTTGGGGATGGGTTCTGTCTCCCAGATCCGGCAGGTTACCTGAGTTAATGGCTTTGGGGACGGGTTCTGCCTCCCAGATCCGGCGTGTTACCTGAGTTAATGGCTTTGGGGACGGGTTCTGTCTCCCAGATCCGGCAGGTTACCGGAGTTAATGGCTTTGGGGACGGGTTCTGTCTCCCAGATCCGGCGGGTTACCGGAGTTAATGGCTTTGGGGACGGGTTCTGTCTCCCAGATCCGGCGGGTTACCGGAGTTAATGGCTTTGGGGACGGGTTCTGCCTCCTAGATCCGGCGGGTTACCTGAGTTAATGGCTTTGGGGACGGGTTCTGTCTCCCAGATCCGGCGGGTTACCTGAGTTAATGGCTTTGGGGACGGGTTCTGCCTCACAGATCCGGCGGGTTACCTGAGTTAATGGCTTTGGGGACGGGTTCTATCTCTTCGTCTATGACGACGGACTCCGGCCTGGGAAACACTTGCACATCTGACGCGAGGTTCCCGCACTTGAGCACGGCGTGGAACGGCGTGTACGCCACATCGATCAGCTTGCTGAAAGGCAGCGACACGTCAATTATCAAACCGCGGACACTTATTGTGATCAGTGGGGGAAAGCACTTAGAAAATGGGCACTGAAGTCACAGCAATAACGAGTGTTTTCTATTAAATAAATGGCACAACCGTTAGCGCTTTCCAGAGCCGAACCCCATTCATTTCAGCTCCGGGAACCCCGTTTCTGAAAATACTTACCTCCGTAGTAGCTGCCGCTCCACTACAAGGGTTCACATTATGGCGGCATTTCAAAGCTGCTGTGCGGGCCAGTAGCAAACTGTGATGTCATCGGTGCGGCTTCCGATTGGCCCACGTGACGCGGGAGCTTTAAACTTTAAAGCCCAGCCAGCTCAGCCAGAGCGGCTATCGGCACCCACTTCAGAGGTAAGCATCTCATGAAGCAAGGGGTCCCCGGAGCTTAAATGAAAGGGGTTCAGCTCCGGAGACCCCCTGCTTCAATCCTTGGATTTCTCCTTTAAATGGCAAGTTACAGATTCAGCCGCTTAGCGAATGGATACTTTCACTTTGTGTTTATGTTAAAATTCTAAACAAATGATTGTGAATTGGCAATCCCTCCATGGTAAATCCTCACCGTTCACTGATCGCCGCGGTAATAACACCGACAGATCACTGCCCAGGCCACGTCTTACACACATTCCACGGGCAGCGACATTCAGCGGTACTACCGCACCAGTGGTTGAACATGCTTAAATCCTCCCAGTTTTCATGGGATTGGTGTCTGACCGGCGCAAACCTTCTCACCCAAACATGGACTGGACGTTCTTCAGACACAGCGGCCCGTCAATAGTGAAGATCTGACCCTCGCCGTTGTTCAAATCGATCAGTCGTTCAAGGCAGTCCAGGGAATCCGAGCTCTGCAGCTGCAAACACGAGAGACGGATCCTAAGCGCTTGGACAGCATGAGCTAACACGGTCACACCTGCAGTAACCAGGTTTCACCTCCCCCCCCCCCTCTCTCTGCATGGGTTGCTCTATCCTGCTCCATTAAACAAACAGGCTTTGTAAGGACATACAGAGCGGGCATCCCCGTTGTCTGAACACTACACATTTACATGACAGGATGGGGACTTTTGAAGCTGGAGACCAAGCAATTTCCTACATCTGTGTTTTTTTTTTTTTTTTTATATAAATCAGTTCTGTATTATGACAAAACACTATTTAAAAAAAAAAAAAAAAAAACCAACAACTCTGAATTAAATTTTTTATGTATTATAATGTAACAAGCATTTTTGGTTTCTACAGCAACCATTTACAAAGTCACATCCCCTTCCTCTTCTGAAACAGGCTCTGGCACACACCTTTTTGAGCCCTGCCCCCTCTCTAGCAGTGCACCAATTGTATTTAGTAACTGCCTGGTCACATGACCTTCCCCACAGAACTCTGCATCTTTGGTCCTCTTCTGCTGCACTGGCAGACATTTAGTGAAATCTCGAGCCGAATCTTCCGCGATCAATCACAGGAGAACGGATCGATCGGCAACTTAGCTAATTACTTATCACTGTGTGGATTGTATTGATGCGCAGATTAAAAGGGAAAAATACAATCAAATAAAAAAAAAACGGCAGCTTGGACGGCTGCTTTACCAACCCCCGATAACGCTCACAGGGCTGGCGCGGCCTCTTACCTCCTCCAGGTTCGCCATGCACATGATGTACAGCTTGGAGGGGAACGCGAAGGGCAGAGGGAACCTGTTGCTATCGCTGCGTTGGCTTAGGGTGGCCAGAGAGTGGTGTAGGGACCCCCTCCCGATGCCCAGGCACCCGTCAGTAACCAGCACTACCTGAACCAGAAAAGATTTGGGGTGTCAGCAGGAGCTGGGAACACTGAGCGGTTAACACATTCACTGCCAAACTAGCAGAACATGTACGATAGCATCCTGCTTGAAACAATCACGCCGATGTGTCTTTGTCCTTTTAAGAAGATTTATTACATTAGCTGCAGAATTTGTTGCTCAGAAATTCACAGCAAATAACGACAACATTACCCAACCAGTTTGCCCATTATACCAAGCCATGCTTGTTCCCCCCCACTTAGGGCACCCTCGTTCCTATCCCAATCATTCTTACATTCCTTTTCCGTACTGACTTCTACCACTATGGGCTACTCCATGCACCAACTACTCTTTCAGTTAGGTACATCTTCTCCATCCACTTTCAGTGCATGAGCTCCTATTCTTGCTCCCATCCTCTAATTCAGGGGCGGCCAACTTCAGTCCTCAAGCCGCCCCCCACCCCTCCCTCCCAACAGGTCAGGTTTTCAGGATATCCCAGCTTCAGTACAAGATGCTCAATCAGTCCCTGCTTCAGTACAGGTGGCTAAAGCGAAGACTGTGCTGAAGCCGAGATATCCTGAAAACCTGACCTGTTGGGGGGGGCTCGAGGACTGTGCTGATCAACCCTGACCTACGTTAATGATACGTCATACAGTATATTGGAAACTTTCTGTCATATACAACGTCTCCTCCTTTGTTTCCGTTGTAACATCCCGGAGGTATCTGCAGTGCTTGGTCACCGGCAATGAAACAGCATGAGATCTCTAACCCCAGTCACAAAAACATCAGGGACCGCAAGGCTGACGCTCACTCCCTAGGTTCTGCTGGCTCTGTGTGTGACCCCCCCACTTGCCCCCGTTACCTGGCAGGGGATCGCCGCGCCCCACTCCTGCTGCACCACGTTGCACACGCCTTGCAGAGCGGACTCCAGGCAGGTCTTATCATAGTCATCCATGTTGCTTAATGCTTCCTGAAAGAGCGGCAAAGAGAGTTCATCGCATCCATGGGACACAAATAGTTTTAGAGATGAGAGAGATAGAGAGAGGGTGAGTCACTGCTTCAGCACAGGTGGCTCAATCAATCCCTGCTTCAGCACAGGTAGCTCAAAGCTCTACAAATGAGCCCCTATTTGAGCCACCTGTGCTGAAGCTGGGATATCTTGATACCCTGAGCTTTTTTTGGGGGGGGGGGGGGGGATATTTGCAAGCTCAGACTTGGTGTTTTAATCCCCAAACAAAAAACAAACATAGAAAAATGACAGCAGTTAAATCACTAAAACGTCTTCTACACCTTGATACAATGAGGCACATTCCAATTCAACCACTAGCTGCATTAATGCAGATCCCTTAATACACGGATCCCAGACTGCTCACACACATTGTGTACTGGTTACTATGACTTTCCTGCACCTGAAGTGTGTTGTAATCTCTGGTGAAAGGAACCATCAACTCCCACAGGGAAGAAAACACCACCAGGGCAGTGAATTCCAGCTTGTAGTTGGTAGCCATATGTTCAAAGAGCATGGTGAGGCCGTGAGCCGCCAGGTGTTTGCGCTGATGTTCCTCCAATCCCTCCACCGACACGGGCCGCGTCATGGAGAGAGACACGTCCATCACCACCACTGTTGGCATGGTGACTGATCGGGCAGTGGGGCACGATGAGCAGGAAACCTACAACAAGCAAACATATCAGACATACATAGCCAATATACACATAGGGACACTTACCTTTCACCCTCCTAATACACATCAGGAACACCTACCTCTCACCCCTCCTATTACACAGACATCAGGAACACCTACCTCTCATCAGCTAATAATACACAGACATCGGGAACATGTACCTCATCTAATAATACACAGACATCAGGGAAATGCACCTCTCATAATACACAGACATCAGGGACACATACCTCTCAAATCCTCCTAATACACAGACATCGGGAACACATACCGCTCACCCACTCCTTTTACACAGACACCAGGGACACATACCTCCCACCCCCTCCTAATACACCGACATCAGGGACACATACCTCCCACCCCCTCCTAATACACAGGCATCAGGGACACGTACCTCTCAGCGTAATTGACAGATTTAATTTACAGACATGCATTTCAACAAAGACATCCCGGCACTGGACACACAGTAACGACACACACACACACACACACACACACACACACACACACACACACACACACACACACACACACACACACACACACACACACACACACACACACACACACACACACACACACACACACACACACACACACACACACACACACACGTTACCCGGAGACTTTTCCGAGCTCCCCGCGGCTGCGCACCGCTCAAGCTTCCCCCGGAAACATGGGCCAGACACATGCGTTCCGCCTGCGCTGCCTGTCACCCTCACACCAGGGCTTGTGTCACCAGAGCCTGTCACCCTCACACCAGGGCTTCTCATCAGAGCCTGTCACCCTCACGCCAGGGCCTGTCACCCTCACACCAGGGCTTGTGTCACCAAAGCCTGTCACCCTCACACCAGGGCTTGTCACCAGAGCCTGTCACCCTCACACCAGGGCTTGTCACCAGAGCCTGTCACCCTCACACCAGGGCTTGTCACCAGAGCCTGTCACCCTCACACCAGGGCTTGTCACCAGAGCCTGTCACCCTCACACCAGGGCTTGTCACCAGAGCCTGTCGCCCTCACGCCAGGGTTTGTCACCAGAGCCTGTCGCCCTCACGCCAGGGCTTATGTCACCAGAGCCTGTCACCCTCACACCAGGGCTTGTGTCACCAGAGCCTGTCACCCGTCACCCTCACACCAGGGCTTGTCACCAGAGCCTGTCACCCTCACACCAGAGCCTGTCACACCTGTTCTGTCCCCTGAATTCAGTGATAGCAGAATGACCCCTGTGACATACTCACAAGTCCCATTGGGGTGACACAGCTTGGTCATTATCTGTGTCTGGCTGGAGGGTGGCACTGTGCTGGCATTTCTCCTGTGGTTACAGCTCTGCCACCTTATAGAGAGGTGACTGAGTGACCCACCTGTCCCTCCTTCCTTTACTTGTATGTCAGAGCTCAGCAGTGGCATCCCGGTCATTCCTGCTCTCACTGCCAGTCTCAGACCTGTCACTTATTTAGGTTCAGTCTTTCTGATTTGTATCATAACTCTCATAGACTTACATGGAGTCTCGCTGATAAAAAAACAGAATGTTTCCATTAAAGTGCCATCTTGTGGTCTGGAGACCCCAAAACTCACACGTTTACACCCTTGGAGGTTGACCTCTAAATATAACACAGTTGTCATTCCTTAGTCACTGCCTGTCTACTGAAGGCTGTTGTCACTAATAGTCTCAGTCTGTCCCTCGGAGTGGAGGCCTGCACTGTCCCCCTGTGTCCCTTAGCCCCAGATGTGTCCTGTCAGTGTATTCTGTGGAATATTTTAATATATAAAATATAATTTAATATATTTAATTCAATTATAATTTATTTAATAATATTTAATATATATTTTAATATTTAAATGTGGAATACACATTTCCTGTTATCCTTGGCGAATATCCCCACTTTGTTAGTCCCTGTAATATGCATGCTCACATTTCTAATATGTCCAGTCAGTGTATGTTGGGCATACATCATTCCCCTTGTGGTTTGGGGGGGCAATCACTGAATAATTGTAATTGCTTGTCTGAACTATGTCAATTATTCCTGTGTGCGGGGATCTGGGCACATTATTCTACCCAACATCTTAGCAATGATCAATAACTCTCAACCTATTCATTCACATATGGGCAACATAGTCTCATTTCTAAGGATTCGTGCATCTATTAAAGGGTCTGTTGATTGTAAAAGGACTTTTGTGGGAAACAGGAGAGAGCGATTCTCTTGCAATGAGAGGGAGTTGACAGGTGTGGATTTAGAAGAGTGTCCTTAAGATAGAATAATTTTCACCCTGAACTAAATACATAGAACATTTGAATCAAAATGAATTTCTCTCCAATCCTCCAACATACAGCAGTTTCTCCCATGGGAGCGAGCAAAGTGCTGCATGCTGTGTAATCTCCTTAATGCTGCAGGTATTAGGCTGGATTGGATACTTCTCTTGCAGTTTGCCCTTCATACCTGACCCTGCCACTCAGCAGACTTCAGCTGGTAAAGATTTGCTGGCGATGGGGCTATCTCCTGCTGTCCCACCCGCGTCCATCCCTCCTCACTGGGCTCTGTGATGCCCTGAAGACAAACGGGGTGTATGATTACCCCCAAATTACCGGCTTGCTGCGTCGTTACGGTACGTTACATTCATAGGGGGATAGTTACAGGTGTTATATTTAGTTTTCTTTTAATATATATATATATATATATATATATATATATATATATATATATATATATATATATATATATATATATATTATATGGTATATAACAGTCTTCCAGGTACACAAACAAAAATGCCTCATAGTTACAGCACATAGTTACAGCACAAGTATGAACTGCAATGTTTAGTAGATTATAGATATAGGAGGTATCTCACTTCTGCAGGGGGGTTTAAGTTGCTCCTGTGCATACTATATTATAATGCCCTAAACTCAGGCACCAGCTGGTGCCGTGAGCAGATTTAAAGAAGGGATGCTGAAAATTATTCTCAAAAGCATACAACAGATTATGGATTCACTACAGTGCCTATTGGAAACTGGTGATGTGGATCTGTGTTAGATTAATATGTGTATATTTTCCTCACATCAGCGTAAGTTATACCCTTTGACACTGCTGCTGCTGATCCTTGTTTTTATATTTAGCTGTTTAAGATGCTTTTAGTTTTAAATTTATTCACTCTTGGCTCATCCTATATTTTTATGTAACAACAAAAATGACGTTTTAAAAGAAGCTCTTGGATTTAAGGGGGCAGTAATATGAAGGGTCTCATCTGTTCTCTCTCGTTCGCTGCAAATCAGACAGGTTGAAGTATTTGGAAAGCATTTGTTGTTTTCACCGGTCAATGTTTCTTTAGTACTGAATGCTATATGGTGATGAGATGATCCAAACTTCATAATCAGGACGTTCTCACATCCAGACTCTTCCTCTTTTGATGACTGGTTTCAGCTAATCATTAGTTTCCAAAGATAATGGCAAAGAACCATTATTAACAGATAACATTAACAGACCCACAGCAAATAGAAAGGGTTTTAGAGCAGAAGCTAATATGGGGGAGTGGGGGGATGTTTCTCACAAGCCAATTACATGAATAAGTGGTTTATAAAATAAACAATGTTTTTGTTAGCTACTTTGCAAGTCTTTTAGGGTAGGATCTCCTTGCACCTGCCACATGTAATGTACTTCTCAGGGGGTGTAGCAGGCCATGGTAATTAAAAGGATGTATGTTGCAGCATATAATACACACTAAATAATATTTGAGACCACTGAAAGCACATGCGGAGTTTGAGAAAACAAAGGATATTTTGGCTGGGAGTGAGGAGGGACATGGAAAGTGCTGATGTATTTCTGCGTTGTTTTCCAGGATTTCCAGCAAAACGCTGCTGAGATCTCACGGTTTGGTACCAGATAGGAGAAGGAATGAGAGAAAACATGACCAAAGACAAGAATAAAACAAAATGAGCAACTCTCCCTAAAAGAACACATGTTATAGAATAGCTGAAAGAAAGCATCACTTTTGTTTCTAGGAAGTGGCCTTTTAGGCAGATTATAAAAAATAAAGATGAATTTACACAGGAGGAAAAGACTTCAGTGGAACAGAATTTTGTTCATAGTGTTTGTGATGTTCTTATGCTCAATGTACCAGCTGTCCCTCAATCACAAGGTGGATTCAGAACCTTGGACAGAGACTGATCTGGAAGATTCCAGTTTTGTGGGGGTAATGGAAGAGGAGACGCCCACTATAGTGTCTATCAGAGAACTAGTCAACCCGACCACAACCTCTACCTCAGCCCCCCCAGCAGATAATGTGACAGAGAGGGTCAAAATCAGGCACTGCATTTTTGTGGACCCAGATCCTGTATCCACCATTAAACCAGGAACCACAACTATTCAAACCACCACAGGCAAGACCAAAGTTCCTACCAAACCCCCATTGACTCATGCAAAAGGGGAGTACCCTGAAGACCTGTTCAGCGTAGAGGAGCGCAGAAAGGGTTGGGTTGCCCTTCACATCTTTGGCATGATGTACGTATTCGTAGCCTTGGCCATCGTCTGCGATGAGTTCTTTGTGCCAGCTCTGGGGGCGATCACAGACAAACTGCAGATCTCAGAGGACGTGGCCGGTGCCACCTTCATGGCGGCTGGAGGGTCAGCACCTGAACTCTTCACCTCCCTCATTGGGGTCTTCATTTCACACAGCAACATTGGCATCGGCACCATTGTGGGCTCTGCTGTGTTTAACATCCTGTTTGTGATTGGCACATGTGCCCTCTTCTCCAGGGAGATCCTCAACCTGACCTGGTGGCCCCTGTTTAGAGATGTCTCCTTCTACATCCTCGATTTGATCATGCTCATCATCTTCTTCCTGGATAATGTTATTCTGTGGTGGGAGAGCTTGCTGCTCCTGAGTGCCTATGGGCTCTACGTGTTCTTCATGAAGATCAACGTGATGGTGGAGAGATGGGTGAAAGAGCAGATTTACAAAAGGAAACGCCTGGTTAAAGTCATGGCCTTGGAAGAGACCACTAAGGTTTGTAACGGTTACTGTTCTTTAGGAAGTGTTGGGGCATCTTTTGCTGATGCCCGCATAGGTAGAGCATGGGCCTTGACCATGAAATTGTATTTGGCAGCGTAATTGACATTGATTTATAGCCTCTTGGCATGGCCAGGTTTGTAGTCCATAGTTCTAATCGACTGTATTGATCCGGCCTGGAAAATGAAAGACTGGGGTTTTGCAGATTGTGAAATCATTTTAATCAACAAGTGAGAGGTCAGCAGAGAAGAAACTCTTTCTTCTTCTGATGAGATGGCTCATAACAGCATAAATAATCTCAGACGTTAATGTGTTTCATGATGGCACATTAGAATGGCCAGGTGGCTTTTCCAAATATACCCGGCCCTATGGTGAAAGATGAGACACACTTGACACGCGCACACACACCTCTCTCCTCCATGCTGTTTCCTCCCCTCCTTGGCCCCACCCCCAGGCTCCTGACACCTCCTGATTGGCTTCATTACCCAGCAGCAGCCAATCAGGGTGGAGGAAGCTGTCCAACCCCTGATCAGCAGCCCAGCTATGTCCCTGCTCAGGGAAATCCTGCGGCCCCCCAAGCCAACCAGGTCACTATGTCCATAGAGGTAATACTGGTATACATATCCAGAGAGGTAATACTGGTATACATGCCCAGAGAGGTAATACCGGTATATACATACACACCCAGAGAGGTAATACCGGTATACACATACACGTCCAGAGAGGTAATACCGGTATACACATACACGCCCAGACAGGTAATAGCGCTATACACATACATGCCCAGAGAGGTAATACCGGTATACACGTACACGCCCAGAGAGGTAATACCGGTATACACATACACGCCCAGAGAGGTAATACCGGTATACACATACACGCCCAGAGAGGTAATACCGGTATACACATACACGCCCAGAGAGGTAATACCGGTATACACATACACGCCCAGAGAGGTAATACCGGTATTCACATACACGTTCAGAGAGGTAATACCGGTATACACATACACGCCCAGAGAGGTAACACCGGTATACACATACATGCCCAGAGAGGTAATACCAGTATACACATACATGCCCAGAGAGGTAATACCGGTATACACATACACGTTCAGAGAGGTAATACCGGTATACACATACACGCCCAGAGAGGTAATACCGGTATACACATACATGCCCAGAGAGGTAATACCGGTATACACATATACGCCAAGAGAGGTAATACCGGTATACACATACACGCCCAGAGAGTTAATACCGGTATACACACACACGCCCAGAGAGGTAATACCGGTATATACATACACGCCCAGAGAGGTAATACCGGTATACACATACACGCCCAGAGAGGTAATACCGGTATACACATACATGCCCAGAGAGGTAATACCGGTAAACACATACATGCCCAGAGAGGTAATACCGGTATATACATACATGCCCAGAGAGGTAATACCGGTATACACATACACCCCCAGAGAGGTAATACCGGTATACACATACAGTACACATCCAAAGAGGTAATACCGCTATAAACATACATGCCAAGAGAGATAATACCGGTATGCACATACATGTCCAGTATTACCTATCATTTTTTTACAGGACGGCGAGTCCAAATACGGGACTGTCTGGTTAAAAACTTGACACCTGGTATCCCTTTGGCCCATTAGAAGTTATCACAACAACCGTGATTTCGGGATTTTCTGGGTAAATGTTCATCTTTGGGACATCTCTAGTCTTAAAATATCTTTATCCTCCACTCCACAGCAATAGGATACAATTGGTAGAATAAAGTGGAATGTATATTTATGTCTGTGCTAGGGACATTAACAGCAATAAGCCACATATAAAAAGGTTTATGTAAATACAAAAATACATAAGATTTGATGTGTACGTTTCATAGATGTTTAGTTCATTCAAATGAGGTTTTTTACATTAAAAGAGAGAAATGATGGTAGGAGACACACACATTCATACATCCCATTACACCAAATGTACTTCTATTTACTCATATTACCAATCTCTACGTCTCTTGTACCAATTGTCTCAATGGAACTGTCCGTAGGAATTACTTTAACACCAAAACAGATATTTTGGGAGTTTCTATCCCTTCCCATATATTAGCACTAACTGCATCTCAATGGCATTAGCTACATTCCATTATTTTTTCTATATCATCCCCATCTCTGTCTATCCCTCAATGACCGGTGTTCTACTTCTGCAAATCACAAAAGCAAAATACACAGTGTAGACCGACACGTGGTGGTATGGTAGAAATAGCAGAGGACTGCTTAACATGTATCACTTTGCTACTAACTGCTACAGAGATGCAGCACCTGTATCAAATAATTCGTCTCCACTCAATTAGATATTTCTTTGTGCCTTGTTGCTGAAGCCACGACTGGCACATGGGTGAGAATAACATCGTTCTAACAGTGTCAGTAAGGTCAGTGTGCTGGGACTCGGCCTGTACACGCTCACGGGATACAATGTGTTTCATGATGATACAGGTCATCTTAGTAGAGGGCGTGATGTTATTATTTATCGTTTGTTTGCAAAGCGCCGACCTGTTCCACAGCGCAGCACAGAGATCTGATAATTACATCAACAGAGGGACATACAAATAAAGACAAACAGGTACAGCAGGTAGGGAGGGCCCTTATCCTGGGAGCTTACACTCTAGAGCAGGGGTGGCTAACTCCAGTCCTCAAGGGCCAACAAAAGGTCAGGTTTTCAGGATATCCCTACTTCAGCACAGGTAGCTCGATCAGTCACTGCTTCAGCACAGGTGGCTCAATCAGTGGCTCAGCCTTTGACTGAGCCACTGATTGAGCCACCTGTGCTGAAGCAGTGATAATATGAAAACCTGGCCTGTTGGTGGCCCTTGAGGACTGGAGTTGACCATCCTGACGGTTATACTGACGCCAGCACACTGCAGGCTCCAGAACCAGGGATACACGGAAATGATTGTGTGCGGTGTGTGCAGGAAGATTGCCCATCACGTTTCTTACATGTGGCAGCGATTGTTAGCCAGAAAGGTTTCGCTCCACTCCGTGCCAGGCAGAGTATTGTGACTCGGAGAGAGGAGAGAAACGTGACTTCTGCAGAATTCGATACATTCCTTTTATAACGTGTTTGGAAATATGGAGACATGAACACAAAGAAGCTAAGAACTCCTACTTAACAGCTGCACTTTTCCAGCCTTGCATGGGAACAGTTACTGACTATTCTGTTCCTTCCAGTCTGCATGAAAAGAAGCAAACCATCGTAGTGTTATCAAAGCTAAAACCATCCCCGGTATGGGTCAGATCCTGCAGTATAACATTTACATAGGAAATACCTCCTGGAGGGCAAAAAAGGGGGTTGTTTGTGGAATATTCCCTCCCCGGTTTAAAGCTGCAGTCCAAGCTGCCGTTAAAAAAAAAAAAATTCCATTCAATATGAGCATCAATACAATCTGCACACTGACAAGTGATTAGCTAAGCTGAGGATCGATTCGTGTTCCTGTGATCGATCGCTTTGCTCTGGGTTATTTAATTCAGTTATTGCTGTGAAACAGTACCCACAATGCAAAGTTCTGTGGGGAAGATCATGTGACCAGGCAGGCACTAGATACAATTGGTGCGCTGCTAGAAAGAGGGCAGGGCTCAAGAGCCAGAGCCTATCAGAAGAGGAAGAGGATGTGACTTTGTAAATGGTTTCTATAGGGAAAAAAATATATATATATATATATATTTATTTATTTATAAATGCTACAAGTATTTTCTCATAGTACAGAACTGATTTATTTAAAAAAACACACGTAGGATATTTATTGGTCTGCAGCTTTAAGTAAATTTGTGTTAACAGCATCACAGCTGTGTATATCAGGGCTGCGTACCCATCTGCCACATTTTGGGAGAGTCCCAATTGGGACAAGAGAATGAAGGGGACCAGTAAACGCTCCTGAGTTTAGCCTTGCTCTACAGGACTTAAGGATTTCTGTATCAGAACCAAGACCAGTGACCTTTGGCACCCTGCTTTTTGTATTTACATTTCTGCTGGGGGATGTGTCCAAAAGAAGCACATTCTTCAAGCTTGTTACATGTCACCGTTTTCGTTCGCTGGAATGTTTACACCTGCTTTGAGTCACTGAGGATTTTTGAGGCAAAGGAGAGGGAAACGTGTTAAATAGGAGCAGAATTTCATCAATCCCATTAGGATATGTTATAATATTCACCTGTCCCTAATGCCCCCCATGGACACTCCCTAAATCCCAAGCTGATAGGGGGAACGTACCCTGATACATTGTCACTAAGTTGCAGGGGATGAAAGTATTTTCTTAGTGCCTTGAACCATAGAGGTCTACCTATCCCATTATCCCATAGAGCACACCATCCATAAAGAGTATGCAGAGGGCTAAACGCCTTGCTCTGCTTTTGATGAGACTGTAAATCCTTTGAGCTGTGTGAAAGCGTGACTGATGGTGTCACATGATTACTTTTCATGTCTGCACAGAAAGGCAATGGCTCAGTGGCTGGGGATGAGCCAAAGCCAACGGAAGACCACAACAGACTAAAGGTAGGTGCTGCAAGGCGTCCAATGCATGTTAGTCGCTATTTAAAATGAGTTCTCCTAGCTTAAACTGGAGGAATCCAACACCCCTAGTTAAGATACAATGGGGCACTCCTTTATTTGGCAACGGGATTAAGGCGATTTTGTGAATCAGAAAAGATGCTAAGAGATAAGGGGGAAGGGCAGGGTTTCAGTCCTGCATGTCATTTCCCAGAATCCCTGACTGCAGTGGAAACGCTGTATGCTAAGAGATAATGGGGAAGGGCAGGGATGCAGGTCCAGCTCCGACCTGTGGATGTGCTGACCGGTGGGAATTTTATTCGCTGTACAGTGAAGGCTTTTTGTCACATTTTTTTACACTCGCCATAACTTACTTTGTATTAAATGTAACCGTTTCATACACGTCACTCAAGTCTCCTGGTCACACGAACGGAAGATGCATTAAACAAGAAAAGCATCTCATCCTAACCAAAAACCTCCCATCGTCATGTCTGCGTGAAAGTCGACCGCCCCATGTGACCACGTCCCATATTCCTGGGTGCCACAATGGAGGGAAACCCCATCACAGAATATTAAAATACCTTTACCCCGTGATGTTAGATATTGATTCTGGGTTTTTTTTAATGGTGCTTTTACGGCCTCAGTATCACACAAATAAGTATATTTTAGGAGTGTTTTTTTTTTATTCTGCTTACATACTTGAATGTGTTTTTCGGAGAAAATGTTAATCTGTAATCATTTAAACACAGCACTAATTGTGCTGAGTTTGTGAATATTACACAGTACAGTATATTACCGTATTCTTAACTCATCTACGTCCCATCTGTTAAATGCCCCCACACGAAAAATAGCACCTCTTGCGCGCTCCGCAGAATTCGATCTGGTGGTTTCAAGCGATTCCAGATCTATGTATCAAAGAAAAAAAATCGCCCCGAGAGCAGCTGGAGTTTCTCCTATATTTGGAGCGCTTTCCTGCGCTAGTTTGGGGCTGGGAGACCCTCAGATGTGGTTCCCCCAGCTCCTCGGTCAGACGTTGAATAAACCGCACTTTAAACTGCCATTGCAATAAAGTAACAGCTGTTCTGCCTCTGTCCATCTGTCCAGCTGAAGCCGTTCCTTACAAGGGGTGGAAGCTCGGCGTCTCTCCACAACAGCACCATCCGCAGCACCATCTTCCAGCTCATGATCCACACCCTGGATCCCCTGGGAGAAGGTAAGAAGACTCCCTGACGTGGGATGGGACTGGGGATTGTGGTTGGCTGACCCAGGTGTATCCAGAAGATGTAGCTCATCCATTATAGAACACAGCATCCTTTATTGCAAGGGGTTCTCAACTCCCGTCCCGAGTGCTACCAACAGGTCAGGTTCTCAGGATATCCCTGCTTCAGCACAGGTGGCTCAATCAATCCCAGCTTCAGCACAGGGTCAAAAGGTAGTCATATCGATTATTTTATTTTAGATTTGATCTTGTTACTCGAAGTGTAGGAATACTTTTATTAATACTTTGGTCTCCCCCCCCCTTTTTTTTAAAGGATATGTCCAGCATTTAAAGGAATGATATTAAAAAGTGGGAATCCGCTTAAGAAAATGTCATTTGTCGACTCCTGACATCTGAATATTCGTATATAGGTATAAAGAAGTATTCTCAGTATTTAATGGAAGTTAGTAACAGTTACTCATTATTCCTGGAAACAGCCACTTTGCAAAGCTTCTCTCACAATACATCTAGGGCAGGGGTTACAAACATAGTTCTCAAGGGCCACTGACTGAGCCACCTGTGCTGAAGAAGGGATATCCATAAAACCTGGCCTATTGGTGGCCATTGAGAACTGAGTTTCACACCGCTGCTGAAAATCAGGGGTGCTCAACTTAAGTCCTCAAGCCCCTGCCCCCCCCCCCCCCCCAACAGGTCAGGTTTTCATGATATCCCAGCTTCAGCACAGGTGGCTCAATCAGAGGCTCAGTTGAAGACTGAACCTCTAATTGAGCCACCAGTGCTTAAGCAGGGACTGATTGAGCCACCTGTGCTGAAGTAGGGATATCCTGAAAACCTGACCTGTTGAGGGAGGGCTGGGGGTTAGAGGGGGGGCCTTGATGACTGAGTTTGCCACCCCTAATCTAGGGACTTAAAAACATGTCCCAGAAGCTATGGAATTCTATACTCCCCGGCAGCATTTCTGGGTGACCGTACGAGCACTCGCCTGCCTGCCTATAATGCCCTACTTGCTGTAAATGGATTATCTCCTGGCCTTTCAAGCACAGTTTAAAAGAGATTGAAGCTAAGTAGATAAATTCCTATTATGTGATCCCAGGTAATGAAAGGGAAATAAACCTGAAGAGATGGGCTGCAGTGATACTTTGATGCAGAAAGGGAAAGGGTGAGGATACTTTGATGCAGAAAGGGAAAGGGTGAGGATATTTTGATGCAGAAAGGGAAAGGGTGAGGATACTTTGATGCAGAAAGGGAAAGGGTGAGGATACTTTGATGCAGAAAGGGAAAGCGTGAGGATACTTTGATGCAGAAAGGGAAAGGGTGTGGATACTTTGATGCAGAAAGGGAAAGGGTGAGGATACTTTGATGCAGAAAGGGAAAGGGTGAGGATATTTTGATGCAGAAAGGGAAAGGGTGAGGATACTTTGATGCAGAAAGGGAAAGGGTGAGGATACTTTGATGCAAAAAGGGAAAGGGTGAGGATACTTTGATGCAGAAAGGGAAAGGGTGAGGATACTTTGATGCAGAAAGGGAAAGGGTGAGGATATTTTGATGCAGAAAGGGAAAGGGTGAGGATACTTTGATGCAGAAAGGGAAAGGGTGAGGATACTTTGATGCAGAAAGGGAAAGGGTGAGGATACTTTGATGCAGAAAGGGAAAGGGTGAGGATACTTTGATGCAGAAAGGGAAAGCGTGAGGATACTTTGATGCAGAAAGGGAAAGGGTGAGGATACTTTGATGCAGAAAGGGAAAGGGTGAGGATAGTTTGATGCGGAAAGGGTGAGGATAGTTTGATGCAGAAAGGGAAAGGGTGAGGATACTTTGATGCAGAAAGGGAAAGCGTGAGGATACTTTGATGCAGAAAGGGAAAGGGTGAGGATAGTTTGATGCAGAAAGGGAAAGGGTGAGGATACTTTGATGCAGAAAGGGAAAGGGTGAGGATACTTTGATGCAGAAAGGGAAAGGGTGAGGATACTTTGATGCAGAAAGGGAAAGCGTGAGGATACTTTGATGCAGAAAGGGAAAGGGTGAGGATACTTTGATGCAGAAAGGGAAAGCGTGAGGATACTTTGATGCAGAAAGGGAAAGGGTGAGGATAGTTTGATGCAGAAAGGGAAAGGGTGAGGATACTTTGATGCAGAAAGGGAAAGGGTGAGGATAGTTTGATGCTACAATTCTAAGAAGCTACAAATCAAGATACAGGTGGTAATGTCCCGTGTGCAACGAGAAAAGGGGGGGGGGGGGGTCTGCTCAGCTTCCTAATTTCCGTACTGGAGGGGTGCTATCCAGGATAAATAGTGACGAACTACACGGAAGAGACAGAATCTCCAGTGATGCGCTCGGCTCCGCTGATAATGAAAATAAATACATTTTATTATATTAATGCAAAGAAAACAAATCCTAAAGTTCAAACCTCAAAAATAGCGCAAGTGTGTGTGCCCTAAACTTCGAATGAGTTATCTTCACCGTGAGGGTTTTTACTTAACATGCGCGTGCTGGGCACACCCACCCTTAACATGCACGTGCTGGGCACACCCACCCTTAACATGCGCGTGCTGGGCACACCCACCCTTAACATGCGCGTGCTGGGCACACCCACCCTTAACATGCGCGTGCTGGGCACACCCACCCTTAACATGCACGTGCTGGGCACACCCACCCTTAACATGCGCGTGCTGGGCACACCCACCCTTAACATGCGCGTGCTGGGCACACCCACCCTTAACATGCGCGTGCTGGGCACACCCACCCTTAACATGCGCGTGCTGGGCACACCCACCCTTAACATTCACGTGCTTGGCCCACCCACCCTTAACATGCGCGTGCTTGGCCCACCCACCCTTAACATGCGCGTGCTGGGCACACCCACCCTTAACATGCGCGTGCTGGGCACACCCACCCTTAACATGCGCGTGCTGGGCACACCCACCCTTAACATGCGCGTGCTTGGCCCACCCACCCTTAACATGCGCGTGCTTGGCCCACCCACCCTTAACATGCGCGTGCTTGGCCCACCCACCCTTAACATGCGCGTGCTTGGCCCACCCACCCTTAACATGCGCGTGCTTGGCCCACCCACCCTTAACATGTGCGTGCTTGGCCCACCCACCCTTTGTTTTTATTACGGTTTAAGAATATCTGGAAAAACTAATTTTACAGAAGTATTTTGGCTGGAACTGGACCTCTGGACTGATCTCCCACAGTAGCCCTAGAAATAATGACACTTATCCCATGAGGTGTGTGCTGTGAAGATGCCTTTGAAGAATCTGTGTGGTCAGAGACACGATTTCATATTCAGTGGTGGGTCTAAGTGACCACTTTCTCACTGTTTCTCATATATTAGATTGTAAGCTCTTCCGGGCAGGGACTCACCTTCACATTCTACTGCATACAGAGCGGAGTACACTGCCCGCATGATATAACAATGTTTCTCCGTCATGAACATGGTGCTGTCACGGTAACTTATGACAAGATATAATATACACCAAATATAACTGGGTTGAACTGAACACGGCTGAGATATGATAAAATATAATTTATTCCTTGAAAAAGGTGAACACACAAGATATACAAATAACAGGCAAAATATAGACACTTATTTAAGGAGTTTGGACAAGAAAGCCATCAGGATACAGGATTGGCAATTTCTTCCATAACACAGGTTCAGATGTAGTCATCACGAAAAGCACTAAGACACAGAGTATAGGCTGGGAACTGGTTTATATGCAATCTCCAGTCCATACCTTACTATTGAGTGTAGGCCATTGGAGAACAATTATCTGGACCCAATCTCTCCTTGCCACCTCACCTGAGGGCACCGCAATACCTGCCCACTGGGTGGGTATTATTCTAATCAGGGGGCTTATTTCCTCAGCCCCCCTCCCACACTTGCTCAGCCTTAAATACAGTTATTTCCCATTGAACACAACCTAAACCCAACCCCTGTCATAAATCAGTGGTGAGGTTGACAGTCTTACCCCAGAGTAAAACTCCCACCCCAGGACGTTTAAAAACTGCTTTTCCTATCTAAATAACTTCATAACTTCAGTTCAGTAATACTTACTGGCACGCAAGACATATTAATACATTCCGGCACGCCTGACGCTCCCAATGAGACTAAATATTACCGTGTAATACTAAAATGAAGAGAGATATTAATATCTGTCTCTTAGTACCTGCTAGACATCATGTGTCTGTAATCATTATTTGCGACTCGGTCCCACGGATACACACATGTAAATTTTAGCATGTTCAGCCGAGGACATCTCATGATATTCTTATATTTAATAAGTTCACTCATTCTGATATCTCCTTCTGTAGCCGCACCCCTGGCCCCCATAAAACCCCTTGTCAAGAAATGCTTTGAAGTTGGGCCTCCTGTGAAGAGAACGTTTGTCACAGGTGCTATATTTCACACCCAATGCTCCAGACATGGGCCTAGCTGTCTCTACCAACAATATACAGTTGGTTGCTGAAGCAGGGTAAAAACACCTTACTGAACCGCAGTCCAGTTAACCCCTTGCTTCCCACGTGAGAGCAGGGGTGGCCAAATGGGGTGTAACCCCTTCAATACCGGGCCAAACCCCCTCTCCCATGACAGGTGCCACGTGGTTTACCGGCCTCTCTGTCTTCTTGACCTTCAGATCCGACCCACTGACCGTTCCCCTGTGCCCCTCCTGCTGCCCGTCAGGTGTATTAGTCCTCAGATTAATGAGAATCTCGTCAAACCTGGACAGTAGCCAATCACCCTGAGCCTGATCTGCTTAATCCCGACAGAGAAAGAGATCCCGAGACCGAGGTGGCACCAGCTCCTGTCCTGCTCCGTGTGTGGCAATATGTGGCAGCTTTGGAAGCAGTGGTCATATTAACCCCTTGTGCTGTCCATTACTTTCCAGGTCTGAGATGGCGTTAACAGTGTTTAAAAATGTGGCAGATGTCAGAACCTGAGCAAGAAGCTTGGGTACATATAGCAGAATGTGTGCAATGCATCAAAGCATAGGGTTCCTCTGCAGGGATGCATAGGGTTCCTCTGCAGGGATGCATAGGGTACCTCTGCAGGGATGCATAGGGTACCTCTGCAGGGATGCATAGGGTACCTCTGCAGGGATGCATAGTGTTCCTCTGCAGGGATGCATAGGGTTCCTCTGCAGGGATGCATAGGGTTCCTCTGCAGGGATGCATAGGGTTCCTCTGCAGGGATGCATAGGGTTCCTCTGCAGGGATGCATAGGGTTCCTCTGCAGGGATGCATAGGGTACCTCTGCAGGGATGCATATGGTTCCTCTGCAGGGATGCATAGTGTTATGCTGTATTTATTCTCTATCAACAGAAGTCAGACATTTCTTTTTATATCTCTTAGATCTTTAAAAAGGAAGCAGGGATCTTGATTTATTATATATATATATATATATATTCTGCAGTATAGGAAGGTTGTATGGTGAAAACAATCAAATAACCGGCATTGACATACACTGTAATAGTAGGTAAGGAGGGCCCTGCCCCAAGGATCTCAGAATCTATAAGGATGGGTAGATGGAAACATAAGGTACAGGGGGGGAGGTTGTTGTGTAATGTAAAAGTAGTGATCCCCCTTCGTACCATAAAACGAAGTGATGAATCTTTATGGACTAACATGAGAGTTCTTCATAGTTTGGCTGTGGGGACCTCACAGGTCTCTTCTTGGGTTGTTCTTCAGCAGCTAAGCGGAAGGAATGAAGCATTATGGGTTAGGGATCAGGAAGTTCTGCACATGGGGATGTGAGGGGGTTATCATGGACTAGCAGGAGCATAGATAGAGGTCAGCAATGTGGTGAATGTGAGCAGCGAGGCGAGACTGACCCTTACTGACAAAGTGGGCATCATCGGAGCCACCAGTGGGGCTACAAACCCTCCCCAAAGAAAACGTGGTATACATCTCATTTACAATAAATAACTCGCCTTTAAATAACGTAACGTGATAGGAAAGACATCTCTCCCCTCCCCCAGTCTGATCCCATTGCTAATCATTTCATATGCACTATATGTAGTTTCTTGCTGACCCCTGTATAGAGGTACCAGAACGTTCCCCCACATAAATAGCCCTGGGTACCATAATGACTGGTTGGTGACTCCTGCTTTAGCCCAAGTCTTGGATCTGGGACCCTGTGCGCTTTCTTTGCTGTTTTAAAGCTGCAGTTCAGTCTTTTTTTTTTTTTTTTTAATTTATTTTTTTACTTCAATAGTTTCATGTGTGCAATGTCTAATTACCTAAAGAACTGTATAGCTGCAGGTCAATTCGTTCTCCATGTATTGATCGGCGAAATTTGGTGACATAATTAGTGAAGGGATCTGTTTATATTCTGCTTGTCTGTCAGTGGAAGCTCATGAATATTCATGAGCCCTCCTGTACTGACATGTGCTAGAGGGAGGGCAGGGCTGACAAAGGGGCGTGCCAGGGCTTGTGACAGGACATGAAGGGGCAGTGCCTTAGCAAATGGCTGTTAAAATAGAATACAAGAAAATTGGTCTTTCAAAGTTGTTTTTTTAAAAACAGAAAATGCTAAAAGTATTTTTTCTTACTACAGAACTGATTTATTAAAAAAAACACACATGCAGGATATTGACTGAACTGCAGGTTTAAGATGAGAATGAATAGACGTAACTAAGTCAGGGTCCGGCTTGGAAGACCTGTGGTGAATCAGATGTGGTGAATCGGTGAGGTTTCCACCGGTGTGGTTTTGCCAACACGATACATGATGATGGGATGGTGTGTTTCTGGTACACAGCTGGATTTGCAGCTAAACAACCCAAAACATTCAATGATTGAAGCCATGATATGCATGTTCCTACCTTCTTTACGCTGTTCTCTCCCTGCTGGGTTGGTTTGTCTGTATTTGTATTTTGGAATAATAAGATACACAGCTCTTGTTACACTCACAGCTCTTGTTCTGAAACCCTCTTTTACCATATTTTTTTTTTTTGGTGACGTTTGCAGATATTTTAATCATGAAACTGAATATTTCCACAGGCCGGAAAGACACGGGAAATTGGGATTTAGCAGTTTTTCTGTCGTTTTTCGTGACCCTTTTTATAAGTTAAAGAGTACTGCTGCTTTAAGGTTTTGGAGACAACAATTTTGAATAAGTGACTCCTTCAAAAGTCGCGGATTATTTGGGACTAAAATGATATATTTTTGCTGCAAGCTGCCTCAGTCCTGCTCTGCACTTTAAAAATATATTTTGCTTGTCCAAATAAAAAAAAGGTATCACGGTTTTTGTACAATTGCACCTGGATTTACACCAATACGCGTCAATACACCAAGGCAAGGAGTATACTGTAGGCCAGGCTGCAGCGGGTGAGATTCTAACACCTAGCGTCGCAATTGCATGACTAGGAATAGAGAAATCCTCTGATTGGTTGTGCAGCTTGGGGGGCGGGGGGGATGAGAGGGAAGGGGACTCCTCAAACTTGTAGGATTTGGTGGGTGCTGAAATGTAGGTACCACATATGTATGTATATCTTTATTTATATAGCGCCCGCAGTGTACTCAGTAAAGGGCATTGCAGAGAAGTGTGGGGGTCCGTGCTGGTCCTTTCTGCCACGTAGTAACACAAGAGGGAGAGGGAGTTGGGGGTGTGATACCTTTTATTGGTCTAACAACTAGTGGATCTGTTAGAAGCTTTCCAACCTCTCAGGGTCCTTCATCAGGTACGGCAGAAATACAGAAACACAAAACAGCACAGGGCATTCTAACACAATAAGTGCAACACACAAAATCAGACCATAGGAAAGGAAATCTCTGCCCCGAAGGGCTTACAATCTAAGTATATACTACATAACCCAATAACCTATGTGTCAGTACAGCATGAATAGCAGAATCCATGGCAGGAAGTGCACAGTCTCTGCTACCCCAATCCCTTCGGGGTGAAATAAATCCGCAGCTCACAGGCTTTGCATAACATCTGGACCAGATCCGCGATGTACAAATGCCACAAGATTCCACTGCCACGGATATTACCGGGAGAACCGGCTGATTCGTCCCTTCCATTCTAATTTCAATGCTCGGAATAGATTAGTTCTGGGGTTCTCAAGACCCCCCCCCTCGCCCCCCAACAGGTCAGGTTTTAAGGATATCCAACCTTCAGCACAGGTGGCTCAATGGAAGACTGAGCCACTGATTGAGCCACCTGTGCTGAAGCTGGGATCCTGAAAACCTGACCTGTTGGGGGGTGGGAGGCTTGACTGGAGTTGAGAGCCCCTGGATTCGTTGGCTTAAAAGGATCTGGAACCACGTGCCACATTTAGATAGAATAGGTAGAGCGCTTTTCCCTGCAGGCTCTCAACATAGAAGCCCAAATCTCCAGCATTCATACAACCCCCCCCCCCCTCCCCTCCCCTCCCCTCCTATTACCTGCCTCGTCCTCTCCCTTCTCGACAGCCGGCTCCTCCCCCTGCGTTTGCTTCTGGCGAATTTCTGAGCACTGTGTGTACAGTAAGTTCCTTTTCTCGTTTGCAGCGAAATTTAAAGACAAGGCTGAAATCATGAACAACCTGGCCAAGGCCAAAGTAGAGGCAGAGATCAAAAAAGGATTGAAAACCAAAGGTGAGCGAAAGGAGAACGCCGACGCGGTTTATTGTATCCTTGGCGCTGTTCCTCCGGCTGAAGATCTAGGGAGTGGCAAACTCCAGTCCTGAAGGGCCACCAACAGGTCAAGTTTTAAGCATATCCCTGCTTCAGCACAGCTGGATCGGTCAAAGACTGCACCACCTGTGCTGAAGCAGGGATATCCCCAATACCTGGCCTGTTGGTGACCCTTGAGGACTGGAGTTGGTCACCTCTGACCTTGTGGATCTGTCCTAGAGTCGCCTAGTATAGGATGACTTTACAAGGAGCCTATGGGGACACTATACCTATAGGAAGCTTTGTAATGCTCGTAGGTATCTGCCCAAACAGTAAAGCAGCAGTACTAGGGATATCTACATATATATTTTTTAAATCCCATTCTGAACCGTGTGACTAATTTACACATCTTTTTTTGTTTGTTTCATTCACCTCAAGCTTTATACAATATTGTTTTCTTTAAGTCTGTGTCTGTCTTTGGTTGGCGCCTGAAGTTATATCTTGGATATGTCTTATAAGCCTTGTTTATTGTTGGTTGGTTGGAAGGCGAAGGGATTTTTGTGTGGTTCAGTTTATACATATATATATATATATATATATATATATATATATATATATATATATATATATATACACACACACACACACACACACACACACACACACACACACACACACACCTACCTGTATAAATATACTGAGTATCTCTATACATTCTGCATCTGATGATGCTGAGCGTTCCCAGATCACAAAAGTATTTCCACATCTGTATATAGTGCTGATTTGAGGCATATAGAATAAAGATTTTATAGGCCGGATGACTCCTTGAATAGATTACAATCTTATTTTGGCTTCCTCCCTTGAAAAGTCCCCCCCCCCAGTCCCTCCTCCCTGCTTGGCTTCCAGTTACTCAGAAGGGAGGGTTCCTGGTACAGCCCTGTGAGAAGTCTGCTGGGAATTAGGGTGTAAGGTGCCCCATATGAGGGAGGCGATGCAGAGAGAATAAAATAACCAGAGACAGGACTGAAAATGTTTAGGTCTATCTCTGGGGTGAGTGAGGACAGAGCTAGAAGGGGAGTGTGACTTGTGACACAGAGGCAGGCACGGGCAGACGGGACACAAAGCCACAAGTATTAGGGAGAGAGCCGCAGAGTTGAGGGGTGCTGTTACAGGTATACCTAGTGAAAAGAAGTACAGGTCTGCAGCAGAGTAAGGCCTTGCCATGTTTAGCGCTTGCTGGCGGAAGCGTGCTCCCGCTCAGCACTGAGCCCCTACAGCCGCAATTAGAGCGGCTTTAGTAGGGGCTCACCTGCGCTTCCGCGCGCTTGCAGAAGCGCAGGTCTTAGGGGAATTTTAAATTCCCCCGCTTGCCGGCGCGACAGGCCGGTCACGTGAGCGGTTCGCCCAAGGAGGGCGAACCAGCTCCGTGACGTCACTGGCCCGCCCCCGGCCAGTGACGCGCACGCCCCCGGCCCGCCCCCTGACGGCCCGCTGACAGTGCGTGCGGTAAGCAACCGCAAGGCCAGGGAAAGCACCCGCTTTCCCTGCGCCTCAGCACGCCAGCAGAGAGCCTGGCCGAGGCCTTAGGCTGCGCTTATAGTGCCGGCAAATGTCAAAACAAATACATTGCCACCGTCGCGTGCTCTTATAGTAAGCGCGGCGTGATGGCTTGGTCGCCATCGCTGGAAGTTATCTCAATTTGATTTTTCCAGTGACCGCAGCCTGACGTCACCGTCACCAGCACTATAAGCGCAGCCTGACGTCACCGTCGCCGGCACTATAAGCGCAGCCTGACGTCACCGTCGCCGGCACTATAAGCGCAGCCTAACAGAGCGCGAGAGACAAGGGGACACAGTTTGCAAAGTCAGAGTTGAATGGATACAATGTTACATGACAAAGAATACAGTGTCACAGAGATTAAGCCAGGGGGGCTTAACTCCAGTCTTCAAGGCCCCCCAACAGGTCAGGTTTTCAGGATATGCAAGCTTCAGCACAGGTGGCCCAAATCAGTCCCTGCTTCAGCCACCTGTGCTGAAGCAGGGATATCCTGAAAACCTGGACCTGTTAGGGTGGCTTGAGGATCCCTGGCTTAAGGTATAGAGAACTTGCATATACAGAACCTGTCTCAGAGCTGAAGTTACAGTGAAAAGCTTTCCTCTCTGTCCTTACAGATGAGAAGGATGACGGTGATGTCCCTAACAGGGTTAACGTCCAGGTGACACCAGCCACGGGTTCGGAGCCCCCCAGGGATGCAGAGGACGAGGGAGGGGACAAAGCCGACCCTCCGGTAACACGTCTGCTCCAGCCGTCATGTATATGACACTCTGCCTGAAGCAATGATAGAGACTTTATATGTACATAGAATGTCCATACAATAGGTACAAGGAGAAGCCACTGACCTCTGAAGTGGGGGATCCAGGGCCTGCCACATTCTACAAATGGTCATTACATTGCACTAATAAATATACACAGTTCTACAATGCGTTGCTGGCCCCTCCGATACTGAAGGGGTTTACTTAACCTCTGATATTCATTTACTGACACAAAGTATCCCGTGCAGATTCATTGATATATATATACATATATATATAAATAATAGTGAAAAATATGAGCGTACAATCAATCAAAATATATGATTAGAGAAGGGTCCCCAAATGCAGCCTCTAAATTCTAACCTCACACTACGATTTGATAAATATAAACAGACAAAAATAAATAAAGGGCGCAAATTAGTTGACCAATAAATAATAAATAATATAACCAATAAACGGAAGGAGTCCAAGATAGTAACAAAGCTCCAACTCGTTGATGTCCTAAAGAGAATGAAAAGCTGCCACAATAGTGAAGTACTAAAAGGCAATTTTATACACAATAGAAAATTGGCTACTTACAATGTAGCAGATAAAACCAGGCAGTGAGGGTATATGTTATCGCACA
Organism: Ascaphus truei; assembly: GCF_040206685.1. Classification (NCBI taxonomy): domain Eukaryota; kingdom Metazoa; phylum Chordata; class Amphibia; order Anura; family Ascaphidae; genus Ascaphus; species Ascaphus truei. Next base: position 8,363,107 of record NC_134500.1, read on the forward strand.
AACAATCCGAAGGTAAAGCAGCAGCTCCCTCCCGGCTCTGGAATCCATCGTTGGTGGAGCTGCTGCTCCTGTAGTGGAATCCCAGGTGTGTGTGCCGTGTGCCGGAATCCCAGGTGTGTGTGCCGTGTGCCGGAATCCCAGGTGTGTGTGCCGTGTGCCGGAATCCCAGGTGTGTGTGCCGTGTGCCGGAATCCCAGGTGTGTGTGCCGTGTGCCGGAATCCCAGGTGTGTGTGCCGTGTGCCGGAATCCCAGGTGTGTGTGCCGTGTGCCGGAATCCCAGGTGTGTGTGCCGGAATCCCAGGTGTGTGTGCCGTGTTCCGGAATCCCAGGTGTGTGTGCCGTGTGCCGGAATCCCAGGTGTGTGTGCCGTGTGCCGGAATCCCAGGTGTGTGTGCCGTGTTCCGGAATCCCAGGTGTGTGTGCCGTGTGCCGGAATCCCAGGTGTGTGTGCGCCGTGTTGTTACTCCAGCTGTAAAATCCCGCGATCGGTGGTCCAAATCTCGTGGGCGTGATGTCAGGCGCCGGTATAGGAATCGTTCCACTGAAAGACCATATGATTCCACCGTCCTGCTGTCTGCGGTCTCTTTAGCAAGTCAGCGATCAGAGAGATGATATAACATAAAAGAGCACTAGCAAGTATGTGCACAAAATGTTAACCCTACGCGTTTTGATCCTAGTGTGGGAACTTCATCAGGGGCAATAAAGGGCTATCTGTGCAAACATCTGATATACACATCTAGCAACATCGCCATTGGCTGATTGAACCAGACACCACCACTACACAGGTTGTCTGTAATGATCAATCAGTAAAGTAACTTCATGATCTGTGCATTAGAATATATAAGTATACAAACATAATTATACACTTGGCTGAAAAAGTCTAATAATTTAATAACTAAACTTTTACTCAAAGAAATATTTAACAAATACAATATAATAACTCATATAAAATACAAAGGAACAAGGTCTGAATAAAAATATAAATATAACAGGACGAAAAAACGCAACTAAGTCACAGAAAATTAAACCAGAGAGAACCAAATTCCAGAACCAAATCAAAATCTAGAACCGAATATATAAGAATATATCAAATATATAAGAACCAAAATATACGCTATTTAATCCAGCAGGTGGCAGTCTCTATATATTATTAATGTGTTTTTGTATATTAAAATACAATGCAGAACTTAAGTCATTGGATATCAGCAGCAACCTTGTATACAGTGCTTAACAATAGAGGAAAACAAAATAGTCTACTGTACATGGTATTACACACATACAATACAGAGGTAAGAGTACAAAACCAAAAAAGTTACAGGGCCTTTATGTAAAGCAATCCTATTAAGCCCTGTATGTGTTCTGCGCAATATATATATATATATATATATATATATATATATATATATATATATATATATATATAGTGCAGAATAAATTAGTTCTTCAGTATTAGGTGATACCTATTTTATTGGACTCACAATTTATGTCATAGGACAAGCTTTCGAGAGTTCTCCTCTCTTCTTCAGGTCAAGAAATACTTAGTAATAATAGTATTGCTAGACCTGAAGAAGAGAGGAGAACTCTCGAAAGCTTGTCCTATGACACAAATTGTTAGTCCAATAAAAAAGGTATCGCCTAATACTGAAGAACTCATTTATTCTGCACTATCGCAACTGGACTAACACGGCTATTTTCTGCTTTATATATATATATATATATATATATATATATAAACATGATGTATGTTAAATAAATCATGACACGGTGTAATATGTCATGTGTTGTTGTTCATCTGAGGTTGTATTTACCTCATTTTAAGACCTGCTAAGGAACAGGTGATTGTTATGATGTCCTGATATGTAAAACCATAGAATTCAAAGAGGGTGTACTTTCTTTTTCACACAACTGTACATTGCACTGCAACCCGGGGCCTTCACTTAAAGAACACAATTTAATTTACAGAACAGCAAAAACGATTCCCTTTGTATTTTTTGATGTTTAATTAACACCCAGTTTGCCGGTCTCTGACCCTACAGAAGGGAGCAGGAGAGGGAGGAGATGGAGGGGACAGCTCTGGTAGTAGCAGCAGCAGCAGCAGCAGCAGCGACAGTGATGAGGATAGCGACGATGACGACGATGACAGCGATGAAGAAGAGGAGGAGGAGGAAGTAGAAGAGCCTCTGTCCCTGGAGTGGCCGGATACCAAGAGGAAGCAGTTGACGTACCTGCTGCTTCTGCCCATCGTGTTCCCGCTGTGGTTGACAGTGCCCGATGTCAGGAGACCGGTGAGACACACCAACATATGCCACAGCGCAGTACAATGCAGGGGGCAGAGACAGGAAAGTGCAGATGACAGCTGAAGGGTGTTTGGAGTGTAAAGAGAGTGAGACAAGACAGGAATGAGCAGCAAGAATGTGTGAGGGGAGGGAAAAAAGGGTTTGTCCTAGATCTTCCCATTGGGACGTTTTCAGACAAAATCTACTATTGGCTTCAATAGGGACTTTCGGCACAAAAAGGCTCAATCGCCACATAGGAGGATATAGAACAAACCCCAAAGTGAGGGAGAGGGGGGATAGAATGAGACAGAGAGAGTAGTGACAGAAACGGATGTGTTTGTGTGCAAGAGTAAATAAAAACAGAAACTAGCAGAGCGGGACAAGAAGAAACTGAGGGCGTTTCCATTTTTTCCAATTTGCTCAGAAATCCAGGAGGTTCTTTGTCCTGACGTTCCTAGGCTCCATAATGTGGATCGCCATATTCTCATACCTCATGGTATGGTGGGCACACCAGGTAAGCGGCAGAGGCACTAAATCCACTTTGTATATGAAAGGAGGGATGATAGGGTCGTGTGCAAAGGGGAAGGTCGGCATTGCCACTGAACCTGCTTGAGTTGACAAAGGATGGGATGGTCCATTGATATGAACATTGACTGTCCCAATGGGACGGGAGAAGCTTGTGCTGTAACCCCTTCTTTAACTAAGCACTTGTAGGTATATTTTTTATTTTATATAGTGTTTTACAAAAGAGGATACAATAAAGGGAAATATAATACAATAAGTGCAACAAACAATCACAGGAAAGGCAATCCGTGACGGACAGCTTACACTCTAAGTGGTATTTTAGGAGACTTTGAAACAGCAGTTGAGGGAGTAAGTGCAGTAGCTGGCAGTGTATGACCCCAATGATTGGTACGAAGTGCGGGGCAGTACAAAAATGCGGTTGAAATGATTCATTCAGAAGGTGTTTTTTAAGTTTGACTTAAGGTGGAGTGAAGGTGCTTGGGGGTTTACAGTGTGTGTGGGAATTCCACAGGTAGCGAAAAAGGTTTTAAGGCGATAGAGCGCAGTAGAGGTGGAGAAGGCAGTTACAAAAAGAGCGCAGGAGATGAGATGGGGCGCATACGAGAGATAAAACGTAGGGAGTAGACTTGTAGAGAGCCTTAAAAGTAAAGAGAACTTTGTGGATCTGGATCTTGATGGGAAACCATGAGAAGGATGAGGAGATGAGCAGAGACTGTTCTGGGAGAAGTAAATGATTGTAGCCGGCACATTTTTGGTGTGAGGCAGGGAGGCCTGTTAGCAATAGGTTACAATATTCCAGATGGAGATAAGGAAATGCACATATTTTAGAAGTACATTAACAGAGGAAAGGGCGGATCTTGGCAATGTTACAGAGGAAGAGACATTTTAGCCAGACCATGAATTGAGAAGGAAGTCAACTGTTGCACCTAGGCAACCTGCTGTGGCAACAGGTGTTGGTTCAATGTACCAGAATGGGTCATTTGGCCACGACCAAATGTCCTGGTGGCAGAGTGCCGGTGGCTAACTGCCTGCATAACACGTCGTCGCCATGCGGCGCTGCAGGACACGCAGATCTCCACAGCCGCAGGGCACCTCAAGCGGCCTCCAACTTGACGCCATGTCTGAGCGCATCCTTGCCTGTCGGAGTGGAAGCCGCTCGAGGTGCCTTGCAGCTGTGAAGATCCGGCGCTGGAGGACACACGGAAGGAAGGCAGCGAGGTGACCTGCGATGTGTTATACTGTCGGTAGTCCTGGCGGTGATTTAGCTGCCGGCCAAACGTCCTAGACCACAATTTACTGTGATGGAAAAAGGGGATATTGGGCCATATTTAGGAGTAAATATAAGGATCTTCATTTTAAGTTGGAGGTGGTGGCGCTCCATCCACAAGGATATAACCAGGAGGCAAGCAGACTTGGGACTGAATTGCAGATAGGAGGGTGGATATGTGTGTATAACCTGTGTAGAGATTATATCTAAAGCCAAAAGAGTTGATGAGGTCACCAAGTGATGGTGTGTAGAGCGACAAAATGAGAGGTCCCAGAACAGAACCTGGCGGTACACCAACAGAAGGTGCTGCAGCATCCGTGTCCCAGCCCCTCCCGCACATCACATGACCTACTACTCTGAGCAATCACATGATTGCAACATCACTGATGAGGCGCATGGAAGAGTCCTCTTCAGTCCTCTGCCAGTACAAGGTCTATTCCTTGGGGGTGGTTGAATCTGTCCATTGGTGAAGGCCTAACGAGGAGTTTAGAGAGAGAGAGGGTGAGATGCCCAGGAGACTGAAGGATGATCAGTGTGACAGTTTGTAAAGAATGGCCTTGTTCCCAACAGGTGGGAGAAACGATAGGGATTTCAGAGGAGATCATGGGACTGACCATTCTGGCCGCAGGCACCTCTATCCCTGACCTGATCACCAGCGTTATTGTGGCGCGGAAGGGCCTGGGGGACATGGCGGTCTCCAGTTCTGTTGGAAGCAACATCTTCGATATCACCGTAGGGTGAGTATTACGTTTTAACCCCCCCCCACAGAGTGAAGCAGCCAAATAATCCTTTTGCGTCTTGCAGAGGAAACCAGTTTCAGATATTCACTCGTGCCCAGACCTGGTGGTTTTTTTTTAATGCAAATACAAACAACAAAAATAACGTATTAATACATGTAATTAATTATAAATCTTCACACGCAATAAATAAAATTAATTGCTCCACATCTCTACTACACAAAAAGTTCACACACAATCAGGCATCGATACTTTGAAGCGTGTTGCAAATGTTTTGGTTGGACATCAATGTATCTGCAAAACGGCTCATTTTTTTGGAGCTTGGTGCACAAATTACAAAGGTCCCTTTTTCCTAAGTGGTGCTAAGCCTTAAGGCATTTTAGGGCCCTATGCACTGGTCTCACAAGCACATAGATCCAATCACCGAAGCGCCTTATGCCGGTTCCGGGAAGAGATGGCGTAGAACTAAAACTCTTCTCTCTCGGTTGTTGACAGGTTGCCGGTCCCCTGGTTGCTGTTCTCCATGTTTAACGGTTTTAGTCCTGTAGCGGTCAGCAGTAACGGCCTGTTCTGCGCCATCGTCCTCCTCTTCATCATGCTGCTCTTCGTCATTTTCTCCATCGCTGCCTGCAAGTGGAAGATGAACAAGTTCCTGGGATTCACCATGTTCATCCTGTACTTTGTGTTTGTGATCGTTAGCGTGATGCTGGAGGACAGAATCATTATCTGCCCTATATCTATATGAGGTGGAGCAAAGCCAGACGCACCTCAAAATATCGCACACCGCTCAGCAACACACCTCACTTAACCCTTTCAGTTATGAAGGGTCCAGAAATGCATTGCACCTTCTGGAACTATAACTTAAAGGTGTTAAAATAAGGTATGCAACGACTGCAAGTAATAGCGCATATCTTACAACAAATATATTTTTTCTTATTTCATATTTATATATATGGCTACTATCTACATAATACCCAGCACTGTACAAAGAAAACACTTAATCCTTGCCTGCAACATTTTACAATCTAATTTAGGAAATGATACCCTTTGCTGACAGAGATGGGGTATACCAATGATAGCCAAATAGAGGCCAGGTATTACAGCTCTCTGACCACTGATTGCCACCTGTGCTGAAGCAGGGATAGCCCCAATACCTGGCCTGTTGGTGCCCCTTGAGGAGTGGGGTTGGCCACACTACTTCTATATCAAATGCCCGCACCATGCAGCTCCCGGGCAGTTTAATTCCTTCCTGTGCTAGAGGTGCATGCAGGTTTAGTGGGACTGCAGGTTATATTGTGTCCATGAATATACAGATCGTTAACCAGTTTCCCAATTAATTGTAACTGCTTTTGCCTGCAGTAGAATTTTTTTTTTTATCCGTTTGGGAGAGAATGTTATCCGTTAATATTGTTAACCCGCGAGATGCCGTATGATTATATGAGGCTGGTGTTTCCATGACGAGCCAATCCGCACTTTATTTGTTAAAGTTTGGTTTGACATGTCCTTTGCCCTCTAGTGTAGCGGGGGGGGGGGGGGGGGGGGTTCTCAACTCCAGTCCTCAAGCACCCCCCTCAACAGGTCAGGTTTTCAGGATATCCCTGCTTCAGCACAGGTGGCTCAATCAGAGGCTCCCCTGCTCTAGATCAGTGTTATTCTGATTGGCGATCATCACGAGGGGTTTCTTCCATCGGGCGGGCGGGCGGCAGCATGTAGCACATGAAAAATTCATAGATTATCAGCAAGACATGCCAGGAAATATACCACAATATACAACTACAGTATAGATACTGTGGGCTACAGTAAATGGCACTTCCTGTGTGCACAAAATTGTATGTGTTATATGGAGTTGCTGTCTCTTAAAACGTAATTAAACAGCCTTTATTTATCACATAACATCCTCCAGTAATTGTTTTTTATTTCAGAAAAATATTGTGAAAGTACATTTTTGGACTTTTTAAAAACGTGTAACTAAGATTACGAAACGCAGCAGCTACAACATTTAACTTAAATTCACTTTTTATTACGGTTTATTGAAAATGTTATAATTTTGACATGTATATAAAAAATACACGAGGTGACATGGGGGGGAGGGGTAAAAATAGTGAAATTAAGAGGTGAGGGGGGCACATTTATTTCCATACTAATGTTATTCTTGTTCCGAGGTTAAGTAAAATGTATCTTTGTATGTACTGAAAGAACTGAGGTTTATTCTGGTACAAGCGTTTAAATTAGCGGTCATTTGTCAAGCATAAACGAATGTTATTCTAATTTTCAAACGCAAGGATGCCAGAATTATAAGTGCCCCAGTATGATAAACACACGTTTGTTAATAAGTTAACAATATCTTGCTTTCATCGTGTGACAAACATTTTTTTCTATCTCAACAGTTTCTAGTACTCAGCCCTTTCTTCTCCAAGCAACTGAAAGCAGTAGTTTAAGGCTGCGTCCATGGTGAGTGATGCCAGGCGGAGGTGCGCTGAGGCTGAGGGAAAGCAAGTGCTTTCCCTGGCCTTAGACCGCGCGCCGTCCGGGGGCGGACCAGTGACATCACAGAGCTGGTTCGCCCTCATTGGGCGAACCGCTCACGTGACCGGCCCTGCGCTCCCATGAGCGCGAAAATTTTAAATTTTGCTAAGAGTTACGCTTCCGCATGCTTGCGTAAGCGAGCCCCTGCTAAAGCCTCTCTCATTGCGGCTGCAGGGGCTCAGTGCAGAGCGTAAGCGCGCCTCAGCACGGCGCTGACCATGCCCGAGGCCTTATCCAAAAAATAAATGAAAAGACTTAAATAACCTTCAGATTTGATTGTACGAGACCAGGGGTGGCAGACGCCAGTCCTCAAGGGCTACCAACAGGCCAGGTTTTGGGGATATCCCTGCTTCAGCACATGGGCAGTCATTCTGACTGAGACACCTGTGCTCAAGCAGGGATATCCTTCAAACCTGACCTGTTAGTGGCCCTCAAGGACGGGAGATGGACACCCCTGTACTAGATCTTCAACCATTATTGATTGACTGCAGATCAATATGGGATTGACGCTCATGTTGAGCTGCAATGTGTAGGTTGCCTCTGCTTTGTGTTATTTTCCATCACTGCTCTTGTTTTCAATACAAAAATGATCAGCTCCTCTGTGTCTCAGGCCTCTGGCAATGAAAGGGTTAGGTGTGCTGTAATATAAGCTCTCTAATGAAACATACAGATTTCTTGTCGGGGAGGTTGATCTTCAGAATCTCTTTGGGGGGGGACAAAAACAAAAAAACAAACACAAACGTTCCAGTTTTAATAGACATTTAATTGAACAACAGAATAAAGAGAGTTGAAGGGTTACCAGCCACAGTTCGCGGTAACCCAACTATACACGTATTGGCTCCTTCTGTATGCATGGGCAGTTTCTGGCAGTGGTTAAACAGAAGCAAAACTGATGAGGGAAGAGTCTGGCTTATTTAAGCGCTTCTCAGAGATGGGCCGCACAGCCTGGTCCTGCATATTAATATATATATTTCTTTGCAGGCCCCTCCCACTGCGCTGGGTGAACAGTTTGGCTTACGTTGAATAGCAAAATGAGAAATGTTTCTGACCAATGTTAACTAACCTCTGAACTTAAAAAATAAAAGGGATCTATAGATAATAAACCCATCCTCTCAGTAAATTTCATTTGGAAGTTACATATCTACACAATATACAGAACGTGTCTGGAAAGTAGCACAGAGTTGCTGATATTTGGATAGGAATGATGGTTTGTGGGAGGGGGGGGGGCACCCTCTGCAGTGCCCGTTTCTTTGGGATCCTTCCAGTGTTCGGGAATAAAGTACAAGGTGTGATCGCACTACATGCAGCTTACATATCCCTTACACAATACAATGGGACATATAGCAGGACGGTACTTCTATACATGAACATTATACACACACATAATTACTTTGTTATTTGCTATGAAAACACGTTTCCCCCATAAGTAAACTTCTCTCTCCCGTTTCCCCCCACACGTTGTGGGAATGTAACAGCATTTTAAAGGTAATAATAAATGGGGAATAAATCCACCATCTACACCCAAGTCACCTCTGAAAATGTACATGCAAGATAAAGGAAGTGCGAGTATGCAAACTAACGAATATCTGAGGCTTCTTCTAATTAGAGACTTGAAACATTAAAGAAACATGATAGCCTCATCTCCTAAAGATGACCACTGCTGGCAGGACTTGGTCTGTTATTACTACGGGTGAGAGGGCCGGAGGGTCCAGCCTCACACAAATGAACAGGACAACCCTCTATTATTAGAGCTACCTTGTTCTATCTCATCACTGTGGGGGCTGGACGTGTGCCGATACTTTGCATCATTTTACAGTGCAGAATGTCCATCTTCAAGGATGCTGGAATAGTATATACCCATTACCAGCATACAAAGCAACAGCAGGTTTATTTTAGGTGGTGGAAAGCAGTTTTCCCAACATCTAATGCTACAATATACGGCTATGAAACAGTTGCTGGGCTGTTGGCCGCTTTTGCCGCTGAAAGAGCCCTGTGTATTTTGCAGAGCAATGCCTTGCCTATCTTCCAGCAGTGAGCACTTTGTACAGACTGCAGCTAAGGGAATGCACCCAGGCAGTGAAATCGGAGGACTTTTCAGCAGGCATACCGTCTGTGCTTCCTCCCTCTGACAGGGAGCCGCTGATGTGTAACCTTGCAGGTGGAAGATACAATTCCTTCTCGCTGCAAATCCCACAACAGCACGAATCACCCATTGGTAAATGTAAGTGCGAAAATCAACCTCACTCGCAGCGAACTTCTGTGTTCCCCAGCCCGGCAGCAAGAGGGTCAAATATAACCCCTTGGCTGGCAAAAGTAAGCAGTTATCGGAGATCTTATGAAAGCCTGGGTTACTGTATGCCAGAATAGATTTTATATAATCGATCTATATTTAAGACAGACGAGAGAGGGCGAGTCCGGCAGAACCTATATCAGCTCCAGAGAAGGATTCTCCATCACAGCCAGACACTAGGAGGGATTCCCCTATCGCAGCCAGACACTAGGAGGGGTTCCCCTATCGCAGCCAGAGACTAGGAGGGGTTCCCCTATCGCAGCCAGAGACTAGGAGGGGTTCCCCTATCGCAGCCAGAGACTAGGAGGGGTTCCCCTATCGCAGCCAGACACTAGGAGGGGTTCCCCTATCGCAGCCAGACACTAGGAGGGGTTCCCCTATCGCAGCCAGAGACTAGGAGGGGTTCCCCTATCGCAGCCAGAGACTAGGAGGGGTTCCCCTATCGCAGCCAGAGACTAGGAGGGGTTCCCCTATCGCAGCCAGAGACTAGGAGGGGTTCCCCTATCGCAGCCAGACACTAGGAGGGGTTCCCCTATCGCAGCCAGAGACTAGGAGGGGTTCCCCTATCGCAGCCAGAGACTAGGAGGGGTTCCCCTATCGCAGCCAGAGACTAGGAGGGGTTCCCCTATCGCAGCCAGAGACTAGGAGGGGTTCCCCTATCGCAGCCAGAGACTAGGAGGGGTTCCCCTATCGCAGCCAGAGACTAGGAGGGGTTCCCCTATCGCAGCCAGAGACTAGGAGGGGTTCCCCTATCGCAGCCAGACACTAGGAGGGGTTCCCCTATCGCAGCCAGACACTAGGAGGGGTTCCCCTATCGCAGCCAGAGACTAGGAGGGGTTCCCCTATCGCAGCCAGAGACTAGGAGGGGTTCGCCTATAGCAGCCAGAGACTAGGAGGGGTTCCCCTATCGCAGCCAGAGACTAGGAGGGGTTCCCCTATCGCAGCCAGACACTAGGAGGGGTTCCCCTATCACAGCCAGAGACTAGGAGGGGTTCCCCTATCGCAGCCAGAGACTAGGAGGGGTTCCCCTATCGCAGCCAGAGACTAGGAGGGGTTCCCCTATCGCAGCCAGAGACTAGGAGGGGTTCCCCTATCGCAGCCAGACACTAGGAGGGGTTCCCCTATCGCAGCCAGACACTAGGAGGGGTTCCCCTATCGCAGCCAGAGACTAGGAGGGGTTCCCCTATCGCAGCCAGAGACTAGGAGGGGTTCCCCTATCGCAGCCAGAGACTAGGAGGGGTTCCCCTATCGCAGCCAGAGACTAGGAGGGGTTCCCCTATCGCAGCCAGACACTAGGAGGGGTTCCCCTATCGCAGCCAGAGACTAGGAGGGGTTCCCCTATCGCAGCCAGAGACTAGGAGGGGTTCCCCTATCGCAGCCAGAGACTAGGAGGGGTTCCCCTATCGCAGCCAGAGACTAGGAGGGGTTCCCCTATCGCAGCCAGAGACTAGGAGGGGTTCCCCTATCGCAGCCAGAGACTAGGAGGGGTTCCCCTATCGCAGCCAGAGACTAGGAGGGGTTCCCCTATCGCAGCCAGAGACTAGGAGGGGTTCCCCTATCGCAGCCAGACACTAGGAGGGGTTCCCCTATCGCAGCCAGACACTAGGAGGGGTTCCCCTATCGCAGCCAGAGACTAGGAGGGGTTCCCCTATCGCAGCCAGAGACTAGGAGGGGTTCGCCTATAGCAGCCAGAGACTAGGAGGGGTTCCCCTATCGCAGCCAGAGACTAGGAGGGGTTCCCCTATCGCAGCCAGACACTAGGAGGGGTTCCCCTATCACAGCCAGAGACTAGGAGGGGTTCCCCTATCACAGCCAGAGACTAGGAGGGGTTCCCCTATCGCAGCCAGAGACTAGGAGGGGTTCCCCTATCGCAGCCAGAGACTAGGAGGGGTTCCCCTATCGCAGCCAGAGACTAGGAGGGGTTCCCCTATCGCAGCCAGACACTAGGAGGGGTTCCCCTATCGCAGCCAGACACTAGGAGGGGTTCCCCTATCGCAGCCAGACACTAGGAGGGGTTCCCCTATCGCAGCCAGACACTAGGAGGGGTTCCCCTATCACAGCCAGACAATAGGAGGGGTTCCCCTATCACAGCCAGACACTAGGAGGGGTTCCCCTATCGCAGCCAGAGACTAGGAGGGGTTCGCCTATAGCAGCCAGAGACTAGGAGGGGTTCCCCTATCGCAGCCAGAGACTAGGAGGGGTTCCCCTATCGCAGCCAGACACTAGGAGGGGTTCCCCTATCACAGCCAGAGACTAGGAGGGGTTCCCCTATCACAGCCAGAGACTAGGAGGGGTTCCCCTATCGCAGCCAGAGACTAGGAGGGGTTCCCCTATCGCAGCCAGAGACTAGGAGGGGTTCCCCTATCGCAGCCAGAGACTAGGAGGGGTTCCCCTATCGCAGCCAGACACTAGGAGGGGTTCCCCTATCGCAGCCAGACACTAGGAGGGGTTCCCCTATCGCAGCCAGACACTAGGAGGGGTTCCCCTATCGCAGCCAGACAATAGGAGGGGTTCCCCTATCACAGCCAGACACTAGGAGGGGTTCTCCTATCACAGCCAGAGACTAGGAGGGGTTCCCCTATCACAGCCAGAGACTAGGAGGGGTTCCCCTATCGCAGCCAGAGACTAGGAGGGGTTCCCCTATCGCAGCCAGAGACTAGGAGGGGTTCCCCTATCACAGCCAGACACTAGGAGGGGTTCCCCTATCACAGCCAGACACTAGGAGGGGTTCCCCTATCACAGCCAGACACTAGGAGGGGTTCTCCTATCACAGCTCAGGATAACATCATAAAACCAGCCTCGTCCTGTGTCATGCAAAGCCTGCATTCATCTTCCAGGGCGGGAGGTTCATGTATTTATTGCCGATTCAATACAGACCGGTGTTTATCATAGCGTGTGTAACACGGTAGCTGTGTGTCATTAACACAAGGGGTTACGTGCCTTTTTGGAAATGAAGGAAATTAACTGAACAATGGTAAGGAAAAGGATTCCAGTTTGCTCACAGAATGTCACTTTGAACTCCCAACTTCCTACAATAAAACACAAGCCGTTCGTTTTGTACAGAACCTGTCCCGGTTTTGCTCTCCAGGACAGAACAGCCCAGATTATTAAGAGTGGACTAAAAATAACAGAACCGCGCCCAGCCAGAGGGCGCAGTGCGATATTGCCCATGGAACAGTTCATTGCTCATAACGCTGCTCAATAAAAAATAAAAACAATATTGACTTACTAGGCATTTTTAAAACATCTATATTACACCAAGTTCTTTTTAATTAACATTAAATATAAATATTCTGTGTAAACTACAACACTCGGAATGATGCGGAACGCTTTTTCTGTGTTCCTCTATAAAAGATACAATCTTCCAGCATGGGGAGGAGGGAGAGAGAAGCAGGACCTATCCTTCCAGGCGGCCCTTCATGTCCCCACTAGGCCTGTCTCTTCAGCCATGACGGGGGAAGAGCTTTTGTATTGCTCGGATCCTTATTCAGGATTTCTTCAGGAATTCCCCAAAATGACTTGGTGTGACCTGGAATCTATATTCAGGACCTGTAATCTACCCCCCCCCCCCTCTCCTACAGCAAAGATGAAATGGTCACGGACCGTTGCGCACTCGCGCCAGTGCGTTGTACGAAAGGGCATTTAAAGGAACGGCTGCCCAAAAGTTTTCCTGCATTCGATCACCCCTATGCTGGGAGGGCGATCACAGATCTGGGTCCACTTCACCTGGTCGGGGGTGAGGCGGTCGTAAGCCATCTTGTACTCCCGGTCAAACACATCTAGATGAGAGAAGGTGATGAGAAGTTCCCTTAATGCCGTTAAAAGGTGCATCCACACCTGTGTGCCTGTAACTTGCTCACCTGTACTACAGGATGTGGACATGTTCTGTACTGCGGTCATTCATAAGTGACTTTATAGGCAACACGTACTTGGAGGTAATAACATAATAATGCAAACAGAACCAACTAAAATCAGGGCCATTAGAAGAGGAAGACAATGGACCCAAGCCGTATGTATGTATGTATGTATGTATGTATGTACTGTATGTATGTACGTACTGTATGTATGTACGTACTGTATGTATGTATGTATGTACAGTGATATCGAATTCATCCCTACTCTGTATTATATGTTTAAGTATTTCCTCTTCTGCGCTATTTTGGTAAAGCCTGAGAACATGGCTAACACAAAATACAGATTATCTAAAAGCCTGGTAGTAAAGATCCTTTTACTGCAACACAAGAAGGGACAATGTCCCGATTATGTAATTATGCTACAGGGCCCGCTACACAAGATCATGTTTCTACAAACAGGTCACTCTTACCAATATCGATGTTATCTCTTCCCAGGGAAACGAGAGACAGGAAGAGAATGTCTCTGTATAAACTCCTGGATAAGAGGGGGGAAAAGAAAAAATCAGCAAATACCCCCCACACAATGACATGGATTTATAAAACTCTTATAACGCCCGTGTGCTCATCTATTCCTTGCTTTTCATAATTTTTATCGACGACTTTTCACCTGCTTATTATTCCACCCGCATCAGCTGTTACCATGGTAATCTGTTTTCATGTGTGTGTGAATGACAATGTAAGTGTGTGTGTATATGTGTGTGTGTGCATGTGCGCATGCCTGTATGTTTGTGTGTGTGTATGTATGTATGAATGGCAATGTGTGTGTATGTATGAATGGCAATGTGTGTGTATGTGTGTGTATGTGTGTGTATGTGTGTGTATGTGTGTGAATGGCAGTGTGTGTGTGTGTGTGTGTGTGTGTGTGTGTGTGTGTGTGTGTGTGTGTGTGTGTGTGTGTGTGTGTGTGTGTATGTGCAGGGAAAACAATCCAGGGATAGAAAACGGTGCACAGCAACCAATACTCATGAGTTTAAAAATGATTTAATGGACAACATAGTAACGGGGAAAACACACTCTTTAACGCGTTTCAGGCAAACGCCCTTTCTCAAAGAGTGTGTTTTCCCCGTTACTATGTTGTCCATTAAATAATTTTTAAACTCGTGAGTATTGGTTGCTGGCCCCGTTTTGTCAGCTGTGTACCGTTTTCTATCCCTGGATTGTCTTCCTTGCTATGACTGATCGGCGTGATGCACGCAAGGACAAGCAGCTGCTGTATGTGAGTAATGAGTCTCCCCCTTACAACAGGAGGAGCTGTTGACCGGTAACAGTGCTATTCATTGAGAGCTTTTGTCTGGTGGAGTACTACATTTAAGTGATACACTTATATGAAGAACTGTCTCCACCTTATGGACGATTACAGCTACCTCTAATCATATTGCATTATATATACAGCACTGGGTCCAGTACTTCACTCACTCAGCATTATTTGGCTTCTTTCACACATTCGTGTGTGCAACTTTAATATACCTGTATATGTATCCGTCACCCTGAGCACTGCTACTTGGAACTCTGTTTCTAAACTATCAATGTGTGTGTATGTGTGTATGTGTGTGTGTATGCATGTATGAATGTGTGTGTGTGAATGGCAATGTGTGTGTGTGTGTGTATGTATAACTTTATTGATATAGTGCCCGTAGTGTACTCATTGCTTTACAAAGATAATACTGTACAGAGAATTGTAATATAATAAGTGCAACTAAGTCAGATAATAGGAAAGCAAAACCCTGCCCCGGAGAGCTTACACTAAGTGGCAATGGCCATTTTATCTACCCAGGGAGGAAATTGCATCCATTGTGGGATATATTATAGTATATATATTCTAGAAGGAGATAGATATAGATATATATATATATATCTATATCACAATTAAATCTGGTAGCAGGATAATAAAATAAAGAAAGCCAAAGTAAACCAGTGAAGGGATAATGTGACCAGCCGCCCCTATGCTGAACATGAATAAGTGCCTTGTGGTACGGAGATTTACCTCTGTCTCGTGTGCTCTGGGAACTGCTGCATTGTCTCCAGAACTTGGCTTATGGGTCCGTAGACGTTGTTCATCCTGATGCTCCTCACCAAGCCCCTTAGAAACTCCTGGTCGAAGGACTCCTCCTTTACCTGGTGCTGCTGAGCTGTAAACAGACCCATAGAATGAGCTCATGTTCAAAAATATGCTGCTGTACTTAAGACCCGGTCACACAGAGGTTTAATGGGCAAGCTGCAGCATCATTAGTAATGGCGCTCATACCAAGGCCGTGATTATACCACAAGTCGCCGGCGGCTGGAAAACAAATCGCTGAAATCCGCTGACAGTTTACATACCCGCGCGCCGCCTGGCGCTGCAGGGCCGCAGTCTCCTGAAGAGATTTGCTAAATTGTTTTCTTGAGGCGACGGCCACGTCACATCAGTGGTTCAGCCAATGAGGGTGAACCACTCAAGGCCACGCCTCCTCTGCGCCTCTCTCTCCTGTCTCCCCGATATAACCAAGATTCCGCACGGCGGCAGTGCAGGGTGACGTCACAGGATAGCGCTGCCGCCCTGCAGCTCTTGGTATAACCGAGGCCAAAGGATGTCTAGTGCAAGGGTGGCAAACTCAAGCCCTCAAGAGCTATCAACAGGTCAGGTTCAGGATATTCCTTCCTTAAGCACAGGTGGCTCGATCAGTTGCTCAGTCTTCGACAGCCATCTGTGCTGAAGCATGGCTATCCTGAAAACCTGACCTGTTTGGTGGCCCTTGAGGACTGGAGTTGGCTACCCCATGTCTAGTGAGAAAGAGCAAGTAATAGGAATTATTCACAGATCCCAATTAGGGTTCCATCCTTATGTTTACACACACATGTCGTTTCTGAAATAAAACTCTGTAAAATGAATGGCTTGAAATAGGTTTTTGTTCTGGGGAAACAGATTAAAATAAACGGGTTTGTGCATGTTCAAAGAAATACAAGTTCCAGGTGAATAGGGCAATGTGTTAAAGGAGCATACCTGGGGACCGTTTTTGATTTTTAAAACAGGTTTGAAGCAGAGGGTCTCTGGAGCTGCAGGGGGGTCTCCGGAGCTGCAGGGGGGGTCTCCGGAGCTGCAGGGGGGGGGTCTCCGGAGCTGCAGGGGGGGTCTCCGGAGCTGCAGGGGGGGTCTCCGGAGCAGCACCCGGTTAATCTCAGCTCCAGGGATCCTGTGCTTCCAGAGATATTTACCTCTGTAGGGGGCGCCGGTACCTCTGCCGTTTAAATGTCCCGGTCACATGGGCCAATAGGAAGATACAAGGGATTGTGACGGCTTCCAATGGGACTGCAGGACCTTTAAAGCGGACATTTCGTTAGCCCCAAATAGCCCAGTCTGGGCTGCTACCGAACCCCCTACGGAGGTAAGTATCTTGGGAAGCAGGGGTCACCCAGGAGATGAAATAAAAGCGGTTCAGCTCCGGAAACCGATGTTAAAAACAAACAAAAAAAAAAAAAAACAATGGTCCCCAGGAGCGCCTCTTTAATGCTAGACCAGGGGTTTGCATACACGAGAGAAAAGAAACCTAGTAGGTGAGCACTCAATCACAGCAAAAGTATTGTGGTAATATTAAAAATATTCTTTATTGTCATCAATGAATATAAAATAAAGGGGTTTAAAATTAGATCAAACAGCATGGACTGTGACTAAAATTACATTGCTGAACCAGCTATGTTGATTATACATATGGGAGATTATATGGCCAGTTATCAAAATCTCATACTGTAAATTAACAGCCTAATGTGATAAGGGGCCAGTACTTGAACCGCTGTATAGTAACTGCCTCAGCAGCCAGTAGTATCAATTGATGTAACTTAGGTAAATGTAGCTGAGTAACTATGAGCTACAATAGAGGAATGAAACTGCTACAATTGTATGTTGAATGCAGATACACCTCAAAGTATAGGAAGATACAAAACGGGCAGGGTATGCAGTGTCCACATGATTTTGGGCACTGCCGAGCAGAGAGCGTCTCCCTCCGTGGGAGCCCACAGCCTCTATACGGTCAGCAGGGATAAGGATACAATCACTGCTGCGGAAAGGTAAGTATGCGGAGGCAGTAATTACATAGGAGGGTATAGGTCATATGTAAAAAATCATCTATTCCCTCTGTATATATCCTTGCTGTATAGTGCACACACGGATCTACTCACGGGATCATATATCAGCCGTGGATCCGCTTCTATTATCAGCGGGGAACTGTCGGGTGTTTGGCTGCATTATTTGGTTATTTAACGGCACAGCCACTCACTTACTTTGGGCTACGATGTTTGCTGCCATATACAGGGATATAACCTACCTATATACAAGGACATCATTCTCCTGTAGACACTAATTGCCTCCCTGATTTTTTACATATGACCTATACCCTCCTATGTAATTACTGCCTCCGCATACTTACCTTTCCGCAGCAGTGATTGTATCCTTATCCCTGCTGACCGTATAGCGGCTGTGGGCTCCCACGGAGGGAGACGCTCTCTGCTCGGCAGTGCCCAAAATCATGTGGACACTGCATACTTTGCCCGTTTTGTATCTTCCTATACTTTGAGGTGTATCTGCATTCAACATACAATTGTAGCAGTTTCATTCCTCTATTGTAGCTCATAGCTACTGAGCTACATTTATCTAAGGCCTGGGACATAGTAAGCGCTTAGGTGCTGCTGCTCGCTCTCGCTTGCTGCCGCTCGCTCTACCAGGAGCTTTTTGCTGTCCTGACAGAGGAGACAGCAAGCGCTTGGGAGGCGGGTATCACTGTGTGTGTGTGTCACTTGGTAGCTGTCAGTGTGTGTGTGTGTCACTTTGAAGTGGTCTGTGTGTTTGTGTGTCACTGGGGAACCTGTGTGTGTGTGTGTGTGTGTGTGTGTGTGTGTGTGTGTGTGTGTGTGTGTGTGTGTGTGTGTGTGTGTGTGTGTGTGTGTGTGTGTGTGTGTGTGTGTGTGTATATATTATATACTATTTTAAAAATTTAAAAAAAAGACATGTTGTGAGAATAATTTATTAACATTGTGCAACTTTGATAAATATATTCACGCACGCACACACACACGCGCGCACATGCATACACGCACACGCACACACACACACACACACACACACACACACACACACACACACACAGACACACACGCACAGGAGACAGGGATCGGGGCAGAAGGGGGACAAGGATCGGGGCAGAAGGGGGACAGGGATCGGGCAGAAGGGGGACAGACCGTCAGGGGGCTGGCGCGTCACTGGCCGGGGGCGGGCCAGTGACGTCACGGAGCAGGTTCGCCCTCATTGGGCGAACCGCTCACGTGACTGGCCTGTCTCGCCGGCAGGCGGGGGAATTTTAAATTCCCCTAAGACCTGCGCTTCCGCAAGCGCGCGGAAGCGCAGGTGAGCCCCTACTAAAGCCGCTCTAATTGCGGCTGTAAAGGCTCAGTGCTGAGCGGGAGCGCGCGTCAGCACGCTTCCGCCAGCAAGCGCCAAACATGGCCAAGGCCTTAGTTACATCAATTGATACTACTGGCTGCTGAGACAGTTACTATACAGCGGTTCAATTACTGGCCCCTTATCACATTAGGCTGTTAATTTACAGTATGAGATTTTGATAACTGGTCATATAATCTCCCATATGTATAATCAACATAGCTGGTTCAGCAATGTCATTTTAGTCACAGTCCATGCTGTTTGATCTAATTTTAAACCCCTTTATTTTATATTCATTGATGACAATAAAGAATATGTTTAATATTACCACAATACTTTTGCTGTGATTGAGTGCTCACCTACTAGGTTTCTTTTCTCTCGTGTATGCAAATCTACCATACCTAGTGAGCACCTCACACTGACACTTCTCAGCTGTGCGGGGGCTCCCCACTTTTATGTGTAGCTAGACCAGGGGTTTGCAACCTTTTTTTGGTTAAGGAACCCTATGTGAAATTCTGCAGAACCCCAACCTCTCTAATAGCGCGCCTAAGATCAGATGCATTGTAAGGAACCCCAACCCTCTCTAATAGCGCGTCTAAGATCAGATGCATTGTAAGGAACCCCAACCCTCTCTAATAGCGTGTCCGAGATCAGATGCATTGTAAGTAACCCCAACCCTCTGTAATAGCGCCTCTGAGATCAGATGCATTATACATTATTCTGTATTTTATATTTTAAAATAACCTGAAAATGACAGGGAACCCTTTAGGGGTGCCTGGGGAACCCTTTAGGGGTGCCTGGGGAACCCCTGTTGAAACACACTGTCCTAGACGTTGGTTAGATAATCTGAGAAGGCACAAAATAAAGATGAATTTATGTGAGCTCTGAACAAAGGGAAACAAATTCAACTGATATTAGGGACATTAAAAAGACGAGCATACAACTTCTACGTAGGTGAGGGAATGTGCAGAGAGCAGATGCACAATATGCAGAGCGCAGATGCACAATGTGCAGAGCATTGCGTGTGACCTTCCCGCAGGGCTAGACTTTGATCTTAATAATGGTGTTTTGGTAAACCTGTATGTGGTGAACATCGCGTGCAGGAGTGAGTTACCTGGTTAAAACAACCACTGATAACTATAGTACCATATCAGGTCACTGAGGGGGCAGGTCGCTTGCCTGGACAAAGCCAGCTTGGAAGGTCAAACACATTTCACAAACAACATTTTAAAAAAAAAACAAAAAAAAAGAAGCGGTTTTGTTATAAATATTGCTAAGAACTTCAAGGCCAGAGCCTCCAGTCTTTTATTGGGCCAGATAGATAAGGGGTTCTCAACTCCAGTCCTCAGTACCTCCCCAACAGGTCAGGGTTTAAGGCTATCCCTGATTCAGCACAGGTGGCTCAGTCGAAGACCTGTGCTGAAGCAGGGATATCCTGAAAACCTGACCTGTTGGGGGGGGGGGGGGAGGGGGGTCTTGAGGACTGGAGTTGAGAACTCCTGAGAGATTATTATGCTACAAACGCAGGCGGATGAGAAAAATACCAGTAATGCACTAATCTCTCTTTGCAGAGAGAAAATGCTGAATGTGTTACAGGCCTAACCTGTCTGCAGGTATCACATCTGGAGCACCAGAGTCAGAGCACATTCATGTATAGCAATCTGTGTAATAATTATATGTTCTCATGTTGTGAGAGGCGCCACACGGACACGTGCTCTAAATAAGTATAGAAATGCTCTGCACATGTCTGCAGGAAAGTGACCAGAACACAACTCCATGACACAACAATGTTTTTAAGGCAGACCAAGAAACAGCCATGCAAAACCAGAGAGAGAAATGACAAAGAAGCCCATCTAACACCTAGAACTCACTCTTGAACACTACAGTGCGGTTCTGACCTGTAACAAAGAAGATTGGGAGTTTCAGACATCTCCTTTCAGAAGGGGGCAATAAGGCACCTCCCCTGCAACACATAGTAGTATGAAGTACTTACTTGGTGTGTTCCACAGGATGTACAGAGGCTGCCGGGGATCCTGGTGCAGTTTCAAGTTATCCCACAGGACTTGAATGAGAACGTGTTTGCTGTCCTCGGACATACAGCTCCGTGGGATCTGAAGCACAAACAGCGCGGATAGAAACCGGACATTAAGTCATCTGCCTTTTCTGCAACAGGATTGTGCTTCAGCAAAACATGTGCTGTGATGTTTGGCGCAATATACAATATGTCAGACTGTATCCGCGTCACGTGTTTCTATGCCACGTAGTGACATGGCGTGTTTCTATGCTGCGTAGTGACGTGGCGTGTTTCCGTACCATGCAATGATACGGCATGTTTCTATACAATGGCAACCTCCAGTAGCTGTTTCTACTTTGCGGAAATAGATTACAGCAAAGTGGTTACATTCTGCACGGCTGTCCCAGCTGGAACACTGTTTTTACAGCTAGAACAGTACTAACCATGAGCAAAGTTCTCATGGAAAAGGAAAGATCTTACTGTTGGTTATAACTGGGGAACAAGACTAAACGGGAGGGACATCACATACATGACACCATTGGAGGGGTTTGTGCTTTGCCTTACACTAAGATTTCGGGGTGCTACATTTCGTGTATGTATAGTGACCTCCAGTAACATTATAGAATGCAGCATATTTATTTCCCATGAGAGGAACACACCGCGCCACACACCGCGCCACACACCGCTGCTTCCACCCATGGTCCACGTAACGCACACTGGCTCGTACCTTTGAATTCCTGTTGCAGTGTTCAGAGGACAGGATTAACCCGGGAAGGTTGCTAGGCAGGTCCAGCCTCCTGAAATACCACACTAGGTTCCAGAACACTATAGGGTGATGGTCTACAAAGCCAGGGACAGTGATGGACAAATCCCCTTCATTTTCCAGCAGGCTTTCCAGTTCCTTCCATACCACCAGAGGGCTGAGGTAAGGGACGGTGATGGGCTCTGGGACGGGCACCTTCCACTCCAACCCCAGGGAGCCCTGATTCCAGAAGGACAGAAAAGGAGAGCACAAAAAGAAAGGGGTAAACGTAAAGCGGAAATAACCGCGGTCTGACACCACTTAGCAAAGCAATGTGTTGCAGGAGCTTCCAGAAGGAAAGCTGCACTCGCTCGGGAGCGGCCAACTCCAGTCCTCAAGCCCCTGCCCCTCCCCCCTAAACAGGTCAGGTTTCAAGAATATCTGTTTCAGCAGAGGTGGCTCAATTCAGTGGCTAAGTCATTGACTGAGCCACCTGTGCTGAAGCAGGGATTTTCTTAAACCCCGACCTGTTGGGGTGGAGGCCTTGAAGACTGGTGTTGTCCACTCCTGATCTATAAAATAAAACTGATAGCAAGTTTATTCCTCTTTTTAAAAGTTCACATAAAAGTCAGTGATTAATGTAATAAATACAGTTTTATGGGTTCAATAAGGACATTAAACGAAGATACAATTATAACACAAGCCTAGCCCCTTGGCTACAGGAGACTTGTGGCTGATCAACTGGTCAGTCCGCCATAAATGTGCTAAATCCTGACTCGGGTTTCCCAACTCAAAAATGGCGTCTCTGTGTACTTTCCCTGGCACCTTAGTGTATACCAAGGGTGGTCAACTGCAGTCCTCAAGGGCCACCTACAGGTCAGGTATTAGGGATATTAGTCATTGTGATTGAGACACCTGTGCTGGAGCAGGGATATCATTACAACCGGACCTGTTGGTGGCCCTTGAGGACAGGAGCTGGCCGCCCCGGCTCCAAGCTTTACGATGACCCAAGTGGCCTAGTTCCGCCGTTTATTTTATAGTGTGCATTTTTATGTAAATGAACTATTTATAGGTGTCCAATTATTTGTACAAAATCCACGTAGAGTGCAATGTAAGGGGTTTCTTCTTCTGTCCCTTTGTATGTGATACTACTTGGAAAGTATCCTGGGAAAGGCACTTGAGGACTGGAGTTGGCCACTCCTGAGGCAGACAATGGAATTACATTCTGTGCTGCAACAAGCAAGGTTTCAGACTTTCTGCTGATAACAGGAGAGGCTCTCCTCACCCCATTACAACGCGTCGCTGGCCCAGCTCAGAGCAAATGGATCAAGAGAGTCTCCAAAATATAAATGAGGATTTGGGGGTACGTACCGAAGCCTCCGGAAAGCTGGTAGGGAGGCTGCCGGTGGAAACATGGCTCTGCTTGTTACATGCCTTCTCACCCAACGGGCTGAACGTGCTGACGCTTCTAGCGATGGGGAGGCTGGGACACTCCGACCCGCTGCCATCTTTGGTCCTTTTCCCTGCAGGGATCGCAATAATCCTGGCCCGAGAATCCCCCGGCTTGGCTTTACTTTAAAGAAAAAGAAGACATACAAGATTGAAAAACAGGATCCTGCAGACTCATGGAGACCTGCTCGCCGAGTCCCAGCTGGCGCTGAGTTCACTTGGGAAAAGTATAAAGGGGACGAGGTAGGGGACGAGGTCGGCCCCTTGACTAAGTCTTCTGACTTGGCCTTCTGTGAGTCGTACGCTTAGTATTCTGCCATTAACTGCATCAAACAACCCCCGTAGTTATTTAATTGTAATGAAATAAACCCACAATATCAGTCTCCAAAAGCTCAGTGTCCGTACTGACTTAAACAGACCAGCACGGTATACTCCTAATTAGGACCATAAACCGTGCCCCAAATAAACTAATTTGTACGGATTTCACCCAGCGTGCCATCATTACACTTACCCACGTGCGCTGAAATCCGCCCCGCTGGGTGGAGCCATGATTCCGGGTCGAGGTCCATGAGATGAGGACACGGGTGGATGCTGCATGCTTTCTGCAGATGGACTGGCCTTCAGGAAGTACCTGAAAGAAAAAGGGGTTCTTAGAGGAGGGACGGGACATCATCTTGCAACCCTTTTACCTGCTCAGAAGACCAGCACTTGCAGAGTACCGATAGCACCTGTCCTACACCAGCTAACGCTATGAAACAAGCGACATGCAATACATGGGCCGGGGACAGAGCGCTGAAATACAATAACCAATGACAAGTGTCATTAGTTTTCAGTCTTGTTGGTACTGTACTATATTGACCTTGCTTCATCGTGTATAATGATTGCTTTGTCTGTACTTCCTAAAACTCTTGTTGCTGTTAGATCAGGGGTGGGCAACGCCAGTTCCCAATGGCCACCAACAGGTCAGCCATGCGCTTGCAAGCAGAGGACAATTTCTTTTGTTTCAAAGGACAATTTCTTTCATTCCCTGATTCCCGTGTTGTTTTCAAGTGTGTTCTGCAGATGTCGTGTGTTTGTCTATTAAGGAAATAAATCACAATTTATTTTGCAACTTGTTCTGTTCAATCCCAGAAATATAAATGTGTTGATAAAAGTTGGTGTCATCGTGACTGAGCTTCGGATTGAGCCGCCTGTGCTGTGCTACTGGTGCTGGCCACTCCTGTGCTAGATAATGATAAAGGAGCCGTGACTGATCACTCTGCTAATCTCAGAAGGCCGAGGGCCATATTTATTAAGCCGTGCTAAGTTCCAAGACACCTTTCTGGAGCCACAAGCCGACTCGTAGCCCATCCATTTAAACGAGGCGCCTCCCAGGAACAGAAGGTGCCTTATGGCATAGCACCACTTGGTAAATATGGGCCGGAATGTCAAACGGCTTCAAAATGTTCCACTTGCCGTGCCCTCCCCTTTACTGCCCCGCGGAGCTTGCAATGCAGGTGACAATATAAAAGCGGGTAAGTGGGTAGCAATCGCCGTCCTTTACCCAGCAAATCGCACAATAACTGCACCCAGGTCCCTCACCTGCCGGGACGCCGCAGGTCTCGGATCTCCACGTTTAGGAACGGTAGGAAGGGGTTGCCGCAGAAAGGACACGTGGTGTTGAGGTTGGAATCGTCGGCCGTCCAGCCCGCCATGATCTCCTCGTCGTGGACAAGGCAGTCGCACGTCCGACACCGCGAACAGCTGGATATCAGAACCTGCACAGGAGGGAGCGGCCATTGTGATGCCAAGTGCCTGCACCCACAGTATTGCATGGAAGGGGGCCCAGCTGCAGCTTAGAGGAAGGGAATTAGAAGCAAAACTGGTACCAAAAGGTATTTTCATCCTTTGGGAATGGTAGTCATTACCGGTGGATAAGCTTTATTACCCACCTGAAGTCGCTGTACCAATACACTTTGCATTATGTCGCAATTTGGGTAGTGTGAATAAGAGGAGCTAGGGAAGCGTTACCCAAGACACATCGGTCCATATCTACTAAGCAGGGCTATTCCATTGGAGACCACCTGGCCCATTCACCAGAGTCTTCCAGGGACAGAAGAGATCGTATGGAAACGATACACAACAGGGACACATATTTACGATGTTTCTGTATCAAGGTCTGAGGTGCAGTTAACTTCCAGAACTGAAAATCTGGGCCAGATAAGGAAAATGTCATCTCATAGGAGGCCACTGAATAGCCTATTCCCTAAGTAGGGTAAGCCGCAAAGGTCACACTCAAATAAAAAAAAAAAATATTTTAATAAACAATGTTAAAACCGACGAGACACCATAAAAATGCATACACAATGCACGATACCACGTGGCTTGTGGGATGAGGCACGATTAGCTCCGGTTACTTCCTAGGGCTGCAGCTGTCGGCACGCTAGAGATTAGAAGCAGGACACCTTAACCAGGTTGTATACTACCTCACGGAGGTCTCAAAGCACTTTATAATCTCTACTGCGGTGTACCATCTATTATGTATTTATTTGGCATACTACCACACACATATTGTGTGGGTTCACATAGCGTTGTGTCAGCTGATTTATGTGGCTTTGGATACTGATAGCTCCTAGCCTGTTTTCGTGCCTCTACACATTTGGGGATTTTATCGTGCATTGTGTGTGCATTTTTATGGTGTCTCGTCGTTTTTAACATTGTTTATTAAAATATTTTTTTATTTTATTTGAGTGTGACCTTTGCGGCTTACCCTACTTAGGGAGTAGGCTATTTAGTGGCCTCCAATGAGATTACATTTTCCTTATAATGTCACCTATCAAGAGTGCAATTATAGGGGGCTTTATATAATCCTCTGATTATTTGTGTGTTTATGCTGTGATATCTTCCTTGCACCAGGTAGCTTAGTCTTATGTTCTGTGTGTGTATGTTTGGTGCAGCGACGTGTCCCCTGTGTATCTTAATCTGGGCCAGATGCAAGAACAGGAACCAGTTCCTCCATTTGATGCAACAGCCGGTCAAAGCGCACTTCTTTGCAAACCGCTGCTTTGGACTTCAGGGCAGCAACACCTACGAGCAAAGCTGAAGGCCCTGACTGCAAGTACACGTATGCCCCATGCACAGGTTTCCCAGTGGGAACTCCTGGAAGATGCCAGAACTCCCGTCCCTTGGACACAATCTTACAACGTAAGAGCCTTCTGCTGTCATTTTCTGCCTGCTCTTATCCTCACTGTGCGTACTTTATTTTCCCTGTGTTGTAATTTTGTGAAGCGCTGTGTACACTGTTGGCTCTATGCAACTAAATAGATCCATACATGATGGCACTAACACTGCCGACTTCTAATGACAAAGGGCTCACCTCCATAGCATAGTTTTGGAAGACACTGGTACTACTGGAATTGCAGGAAGAAAGTAGCTCGGACTTGTAGCTCAGAGAGATCCTAGAAGGGGAGCCTGTGAGACAGAAGAGGAGATCAGTCAATGTGACTGTTACAGGGTAAGGGAGCAGTTCAGGGCACCCCCCTCTCTTCTGGGCCTGGCATTTCACTCTTACCACTATGGTAGAGCTGTCTGGAAGTGCCATCTTGGGATGGGCTCCTCTCCAGGCTGCTTCTGCTTAACCCCATCCCCTTGGTCCCAGCTGTGATCTCACTCTCACACGGTGAGGCAACGCCTTCAAAGTCTTCTTCACTCAAGGAGGTGGATTCAACGTCCACAGCTCCCCCCGAAGACAGGCTCGCCAGGTCAGAATTCTGATCCTGCAGGAAGAGATTCTTTACACCACATTCCAGTCTGCACAGAACCCACATAGAACAGAACCAGTACACAAAACTCTCTGGATGTATAAATATGAGAAACCAAAGAACAGCAAAAAAAAAGAAATAAATAAAAGATAATGTGCATTAATTAAGCACAAACAGCAGCCAATGTGTAATGTGAATAACTTCTAACAATAGGAAAGTATTTCTTCACTGATCACTGTATGGGGGGGGGGAGGTTAATATTTGGGGTATTTGTCATATTAAGGAAACCTGCATAAGGCAGATGTGTGGGTTCAGATCATATTGGACACATTATGCCAGCTCCTCAGAGGCGGCCACAGTTGCAGACACACTCGCGCAGTTGCAGACACCCGCGCTTCTGTTCTCGCTATCAAGGGAAGGCTGGTCAAATTTAAAAAAGGGCTCAAATCAGCAGAGCAAATATTCTGATTTCACACGGTTTGTCTTAATGACAAGCTCGCTACAATTTACAGCAGCTATTTATTTTGTAACGAATTGTTTCCTTTTGCCAGCATGTGCACAAAGAAACAAAGATGGCTACGAAAGACACCCCCCCCCCCCCCTTCCCCGTCTAAAGGTCAGGTTTGCAGAATATCTCAGCTTCAGCACAGGTGGCTCAATCTGTAGTGCTGATTGAGCCACCTGTAATGAAATAGGGATATCCTGAAAACCTGATATGTTGGTGGGGGGTGGTGGGAGGGGGGGGGGGGGGCCGACGACTAGGGTGGGGGGGGTCTTGAGGGCTGGAGTTGAGCACCCCCGGGCTACAGGGTTACCCAATGGGTAGCTGCAAATTCATCTCAGCTTTCTATTGACTGCCAGTGAGGCCGACCTCAGCAGCCATATCCCCATCACTTAGAGTGCAGCAGTTCCAGGGGAACTCGTTTCATAAAAATAAACAACTTGCGGCTTTAAAAAACCCCCATATCATTCGTACAAAGGTGGCTTTGAACAGTGCTCGATTTCCTCTCTGACTATTTCAAGAGCAAACTCTTCCAGCACACCTTTAAAGGCCCAGCATAGGTAGCGAACTTTGAGTACCACTTGCTGGCCTTCTCGGCTACTCCTTTGCCGGCAGAGAACATGCTGCTCTTGAAGACATCCAAGGTGGGTGTAAGGAGTGTGTCCAAATTGAAGGATGTTGGGGACATTAGGGCCAGCGCAGATTCTGGGGGCTGCTGCTTGGTTTGAGGACTGCACGCTGAGAAGGTGGGAGAAGACCACAGCCTGTCACGGCGTCTCTCCTTGCGCTTAATGTGGTAAGTCCGTGATTTTGCCAGTCTAGGTGCTTGGGGGGAGGTGGAAGGGAGGCTTGAGCGCCTGCAGAGAGGAACAGCCCTGGGGCTTTTGTATTGGTCAGAACTGGTCCTCTGTAGGTCCATGCTGAGGGCTCGACTGGCCAGGGGGCTGCTCATGTTATTCATGTACATTTCTATTTCTTCCGCGAGGTCCCTCTGAGCAGATGGTGTCCGGGTGCTTTGGTCTTCCTCCTCCTCTTCATCTTCCTCTTCCTGCTCGGTCTCTGCCGCCAGCAGTGACAGAGGGTCTAACCCGACCTTTACATCTGTCTTTTCTGCTGGCTTGGCCATGAACATGGAAGACAAGGAGGTTGTGCTGATGCTTCTCTCTGTGCGCCTTGCCTCCCCGCCACTTGTTTTTTCTGGCTTGGTTTCGTCTGCGTCGTTGTCAAGATCTTCCAGATCAAAAATCCCTGGCGATTCCGCTTTGTCGAGAAACCCCTCGCCTCCCACGGGAGACTCCTCATCGCTCCACTCCCCTGTGGCTGCTCTCGCCTTCCTGGGGGACGTCTTCTTAATGTAGAGGGTCTTGGGACGCGGCATGCTTTTTGGCAAAATGCCGCAGAGTATCTTGGCATCCGCTCCGAGTTTCTCCACCATGTCTTTAGGGTTCGTGTCCTGGCCAGTCCCGTTGATCAGTAACCCTACGAGATCTTCTCTGCTTGGGTGTCTGTTCCGGCTTCCCCACGCCAGCTGACCAGACGTCAGGCCTGGCTCCAGTACGCTCTTGTGTACCTTCCGCAAGCTCCTGCTTTGGTACATTTCACCTTCACTGGTCTCGGCAAAGGATGGTGCAAACAGAAGACCCGCTGAGCTGCCTAAAGATAAAGAAACGGAAATATAAATATTGCACACCTGATGAAGCTCATGTAGTGTGTGGCGCCTGTACATGCCCCAATGACCTAACGTTCTGGTGGTTTTGAACCTTACATGCAACAATAACCCATACAGAAATTCAGAAATTATATCAGTGCAATAAGGAGGGGAAAGAAATACCTGAAACATAACAAACGTCACTGGTGGAGTTGTAACTAATTTCAGGGTTATCTAAACCAAAAGCTCCCCCCCCAGGGGGGGCGGGAGATTGTGCTGGGGGAGCGCGAGCGGTTGCAGAGGCCCCGCGCTCTTCCCCAAGGCATTTAAATGAAATGCCTGGGGATCGCGTGAGGCCTCTGCAACACAAAACCTACCCTGATTCAGATGCTGTGACACGTCGCCATGGCAATGCGGCGTCGAATGACACCGCGGGGGGTCATGTGACATGACACGCGCCAAATAACGCCGTGGGTCACGTGATGTGACGTCACATGACCCCGCAGGGTCATTTGACGCAGCTGGAAGGTAGGTGGTGGGGGGGGGGGGGGGGGGCGGGGGAGGGTGGCGCGAGCACCGGGACAGGCAAGACAGGGGGGCGCAGCAGCAAAAGTTTGCGCTCCCCTGATCTAAACTGTACCCAGCACACACAAAAAATAGTTCCAAAATGTTTACTTATTATATATAGTGCTCCTTCATTTCCACATGTAAAAAACAAACATCACATATTGCACACATTTCTTAGAAATTATATGCAGAGACCTCAGTCAATGAAGTATAACAAGGAGCCCCCCCAAATTCTACCGAATGAAACTTCAGATAAAAACACACAAGTCCTTTTACCTTCTCCTCTGCTGCCGGTTCTCCTAAGGCAGGAGTGGCCAAGTCGAGTCCTCAAGGGCCACCAAACGGTCAGGTTTTCTGGATATCCCTGCTTCAGCACAGGTGGCTCAATCAGTGCCAGCTTCAGCATAAGGTGGTTCAATCAGTTTCAGCACAAGGTAGATCAGTCTTCGAATGAGCCACCTGTGCTGAAGCAGAAATATGCTGAAATCCTGACCTGTTGGTGGTCCTTGAGGATTGCAGTTGGCTACCCCTGTCCTAAGGAAAGCACATTACGTTTTCCATGGGAGGATCGAAACATGAACCGTCCCGCGAGATGCTCCCGCAATGAAAAAAAAGAGAGTTCCAAAAAGAAAGAGCACGAGAAACTTGCTTTCCTCAATGCACATTATCACTGCATATTGTCTACCTGGTTCCCGGGAACATGATTCATTGAACATAGAGGAATGTTATTGTTGGGGGACTCCTCTTGTAAAAGGTGGCTGGGATTTAAGGAAATGTGAATGTAATATGTGGCAGCGGAGATGTACTGTACATCACTGCCTATTGTAAAAGGTCGCTGCTTTCTGTCCCCTTGTGCAAACAACGTGCAGCGTTCTATTTATCCGGTTTAATTCCGCCCTCTCTCTGCCAGGGGAGCCTTACAATGCATAAGAGGCCCCCCCCCGATCACAGATCTCTCTTAAAGCATTGTTGCAATGTGTTTGGGTGTACTTCCTACACAATATAACACTGCTGTAGGCTAGCTTACCTTCACGGATCGTGTTAGACATGCTGTCTGCTTTGTTTTCTATGCGCACTATGGACTCTGCCGTTTGCGGGAGGTCACTGGCCAGCTGGGCGAGACCGTCTCTGCTGCCCTTAGAACTTTCTGACACTGAGAATGAAAACAGATGTTGAGAGGAAGGCAGGACAGCACAGACAGTGACAGGGCAGCAAAACCAATCATAACTCTTTGCCAATAACACTACACACAGAAGTGAAGGCCATGCGGCTTGAACACATACGTACAGGAGCTGCAGTCACTCGCCCTCTCGTCCTCCTTTTCCTCTTGTATGTCATGTACGGCTCCTCTCCGCACCTCTTCTTTGGATAATGAGCTGTAACCGAGATCAGACTGTCCACCTGGGGGGAGGGACGGAGGGAGGGGAAGGAAGACCTTATAAGCAGGGCGTTAAACAACATCATGCTTTGCTAACCTGCTCACTGGAGGAGATGGCAGTGAAGTTATTCTAACTACGCAGAGCAGACCTGTACTCGATCGGTCATCAGTAGGGTCAGCTTTGGTTACGTCTGCGTTGTAGGGCGGCTGCTCTGTAGGGTTCAGGTCGATAGAACTATCCATACTGCCGTGGCTGACCGCATCCAGGTCACTGCCATCTGTGTAAGCCCCGAATACAAGAGCAGAATGCAATATGTAACACTGCGCAAGGCACAGGAGAAAAAGCACCGTTACTCAGGACCCTCGGGGACCAAGAGAGTTACATCATCGGTATTACATTTTACAACTGCTCTTGCTATCATTTTGGTTTGCATAAGTCAAATAAATCCCTTCTTTTTCCAATCTGGCCCCTTACTTTCTATGTTAAAAACATCTAAATAACGCAATTACTGCCTCTCCAATCAGGAAGTCAGATTTACAAGTCACATGTTGCCACAAAGCAAATCTGCTGTGCATTACGGAGGTAAAGTGAGGGGAAGGGGGGGACGGGGGGTGGGGAAAGAGTACTTGCTGCATTGTAACGATATTGATTATTATGCTAGCAAATGTAAATTCTGGAGAAGGAAAGAATTTGAATGAGCATCAGCTTAACCCCGTTGCTTTATAAAGCACCTGGCATTGAGGGGTTAAAGTAAGTGGAAGATGGTAAAAATGTTTGTAATTACCTGAAGGAGTAGCCTGCTGAGGTGGGACATTCGATTTTTTCAAGGCCCTTTTAAACTGGGCTACTCCCAGCAGCACATTCCTGACCTTTATCCACAGGAAGTAGCCCCCCCTGTTGCCTGAGGGCCAGATACTTTCCAGGACGGCCTGTGGAGGAAATCGCTGAAAGTAATATTGCGTTGTACGCGCCAGCGGCCGTAGAATTCGGCAGGATATCGGCTAAATTGTCTCGTTTGTACAGAGGCCCTTCCAGTTAATTATTCTGATCGCTTTGTTCTAAAATAGCACAGATACCGCGCTGTTACACAACATGCAATGCGAACACCAGAGAACAGGTCATTAGTCTGGGAATTCTATGAATTATGCAGTGTTGTGTACAGTGTCACTACTATAGAAGACTAAAAATCTATTATACAACAGCTATTGGTAAATATACTGCTTTTATATTACATGGCTTCTGTAACACTGCAAGGTAAATACACTGCTATATTTAATGACTGAAGGTCTCCTTGCACGAGGCTGCATTGCTGCTGCAGGTCTCCTTGCACGGGGCTGCATTACTGCTACTGCTGCTCTAGCAGCCGGTCTCCTTGCATGGGGCTGCACTGCTGCTGCAGGTCTCCTTGCACGGGGCTGCACTGCTGCTGCAGGTCTCCTTGCACGGGGCTGCATTACTGCTGCTGCAGCAGGTCTCCATGCACGGGGCTGCATTACTGCTACTGCTGCTCTAGCCGCAGGTCTCCTTGCATGGGGCTGCATTTCTGCAGCAGGTCTCCTTGCATGGGGTTGAATTACTGCAGCAGGTCTCCTTGCATGGGGCTGCATTGCTGCAGCAGGTCTCCTTGCATGGGGTTGCATTGCTGCAGCAGGTCTCCTTGCATGGGGCTGCATTGCTGCAGCAGGTCTCCTTGCATGGGGTTGCAATACTTCAGCACATCTCCATGATGGACTAAGAGTAGGTGACCACAGTGATCATGTTCCCGCTGGCACAAAATGATCAATACACCACAAGCTATAGATCGTGACACATCCCCTCCCATGGGGCCCGTTCACTGCTCACCTTGTTGTAGTAGCCATACGTAATGGCATTTGGCTGCACTCCAGCTTTCTTCATTTCAAAGAGAACTTTAACTGCAAGCACAGGCTGCCCGTACTGCCCGCAGAGCTGCATCAGGACCCGATAGCACACCTACGGTAACACATAACACCGCTTCTAGAAGGCAGGACATCTCACAGAAGTTTTACTATAGACTGCAAAGTAGTCTGCCCAATTTACATCGCAATATGAAACAATATATAATGATTTCATGTCCAATGGAGGAGATAATATCTTTGAAAACAATGCGAGCCCACCATACTATTTCACTGGAACACACTACCCCATGGTGAAAGGGACAGGTTTAAAGAGGCAATACAAGGAGGCAATTTTTTTTTTTTTAACATAGAATTGAAGCAGGGGGTCTCCGGAGCTAAACCCCATGATTTTCAGCACTGGGGACCCCCTGCTTCCGGAGATACTTACCTCCGTTGGGGGGTGCCGGCAGCCGATCCGGCATGCAAGCAGGGAATCACGTAATTACCATTTTCCAAAGCAGCCTCGCCCTGCGGACCAATAGGAAGCCGTGACGTCATCCGGTGCGGGCCAATAGGAAGCCGTGACGTCATCCAGTGCGGGCCAATAGGAAGCCGTGACGTCATCCGGTGCGGGCCAATAGGAAGCCATGATGTCATCCGGTGCGGCTTCCTATTGGCCCACGGGACGCATGAGCTTTAAAAAGCAGAGAGGTGCGGCACCCCCTACGGAGGTAAGTGTCTCTGGAAGCAGGGGGTCCCCGGAGCTGAAATTGAAAGGGTTTCGCTCCGGAGACCCCCTGCTTCGGTCACATGTTAAAAATGAGCGATTTTGAATATGGGCAGGCAAATTTTGCATTTTTTTTTCTTCTTTAACACGACCAGACTCTCGTCTCTGAATTGCGAAGCAAAAAGAAGATCTTGTCTGTGAGGAGCACACAGGGATTTCCCATGTCTTATCATGGTCTTTGGACACAATGACTGAATTTCAGTGATCACTGTAACCTCCCCGCAACACGCGTGTGCACAAGTACATGGCTGCTTTCTGCATACATTACCTCAGAGGTGCTCAACTCCGCTCCTCAAGCCCCCCCCCCCCCCCCAACAGGTCAGGTTTTCAGGATATTCCTGCTTCAGCACAGGTGGCTCAATCAGAGGCCCAGTCCTCTGATTGAGCCACCTGTGCTGAAGCTGGGATATCCTGAAAACCTGACCTGTTGGGGGGGGGGGGGGTGGCTTGAGGAGCGGAGTTGAGCACCTCTGATGTAGGTGACATTAGGACAATGCTTGTGTAGTACAGAACAGGAACCTAAATCCAAGACTCTGTCTTTGATTGAGCCACCTTTGTTGAAGCTGGAATATCCTGAAAACCTGACCTGTTGGGGGATGGGGGGGGGGCTGGATGACTGAAGTTGAATAGCCCTACATTACCTCATCGGGAGAGTCGATCTTTTTCACGTGCATCTTCCGCAGCACGTCGTACGCGGCCCGGAGAGCTCGCACTTTGGAGTGGCAGACCTTCACGTACGCAGGGAGGCAGATAAACCACAGGCCGTAGCAGTGCCGCAGCAAGCATCTGGACCACATCTGCGGGATGGAGGAGTACTGCCGCGCGATTTTATGGGCGGACCGGATTTCCTGCGCAGATACCGGAGGTTACAGAAAATGTTACGTGACATATTTATCAGCTAGATCTCTGTGCAATATAACGCAGTCAAAGCTCAGGGCATTCTTGGGCAAGATAGAGGTTTACATTTTGGGCTTTGGGCTCACACATCAGTGTTTCTGGAGCTGAACTGTGCCATTCCAAAGTACAAGGACCCCCTAATCCCAGACATTTCATTGTGACATTTCCTTACAAGAATTCTTCTCTGGGAGAAACAAGCTATATCGTTTTATTATTTAGGGGAGAAGCTTCATTAAATGCCAGCCCTTTCCTGGTCCCTAGTCAGAGGAAGTCTCATTGGTAGCACCTGTTTAGTTCTCCTGAACATTGGAGATGGGCTGCAGGGAGCCGTGACCTTCGAGGAGGGTTTGCGAATTTTCAGGCCATCGGGAGTGTCGAATAGATCCAAAGAAAGAACCGGGAACCCGTTGTAACTTGGGAACAGAACAAGACAAGCATGTAACTCGCATATTCATCATTATAATGGAACACTAAAGAAAATGCCCCAGTTATGTCAGGGAGTGAACCAATTCTGGCACAAACAAAAGCTACCGTGCAAGCAAATTATTACCTGCCGACCTCTGCGAATAACTGCGAAGAATCCAAGACTTGGTGATTTTATAGGTTTTATAAACTACTCTGATGAAAATTACTATATTATACTGAATCCAAGAACGACAAACAATCTACTCGGAAAGAGATGACCATCTATTCAAGCAGCGCCTGGCAGCGGGTGTGTGCTTCATGGGCTAGGAAAGGCCTGGCTAAGACATTGGGGGTCTTGGGGTTCTCGCTCTGCGATACATTACACTAGGTAACCTCCGGTGCTCATTTCTCCAAGTTTCCCTGGGTGCACAGTATCATGTGTATGTTTTTATACAGACCATCACCCCCCCCGCACCAGGAACTAATCCAGGGGCGGCCATCTCCAGTAATCAAGTGCTACCAACAGGTCAGGGTTTCAAGATATCCCTGCGTCAGCACAGGTGTTCAGCTCAATCAGTGGCTCAGTTGTTGACCCAGCCACTGATTGAGCCACCTGCGCTGAAGCAGGGAAATCTTGATAACTTGACCTGTTGGTAGCCCTTGAGGACTGGGAGTTGGCCACCCCTGCTCTAACCTATCAAATGTTTTATCCTGTATTATCCTTTCCTAAGAGCACAAACGGCTTCAGCACGATCCAACTGAAACGTTCCCATAATTATGCCAGCACAGAAAGGCTTGGGCAATGCCGTATAAACCTCCTGTGCATTGCAAATGCTCCACTTAATCCGCCCACAAGCACTGGCTTACCTGTATTTCATGGGGTGCTCCTCCCCATTCGGTAAGTGGGGGATCTCCGGCGGCGTTATGAAAACCGTGTGCTCGCTTCTGTGGGACTCGTCCAGCTCAATAAGACGCGTCTCTACCGGCCTGTCCACATCTACCTGAAGATATCAAGTATAATCTAAACTGGTGCCCTGGCCGTCAGCTCTCAAAAATGCTGTTCGGCCGCGTCCATGGTTAGTGCGTGAGCGCAGCGTCACGCACGCCTAAGCAGGAGAGATTTTTGTCTTGAAGCTAGATGCTTCGGCGCGGCCGTGACGTCACGGAGCCGGTACGCCCTCATTGGGCGAACCACTCAAGTGACCCTGCCGTCGCGCAACAAAGTCTTGCCGACGCTCACGTGCACACACTATACATGATCTCATTCAACTAATGTGATTCAGCGCGCCGCTCGCGCACGATCAGCATGGACGCGGCCTTGGACTCCATTCATATGCAACCAGGTACAACGTAGTTTTAATAAAAATAGAATTAAATATTTACTTAGATTGCAAGCTCTCCAGGCAAGGATTTACTTTCCTATTGTTTGATCTTATTTGTTGCACTTATTGTATATTCTGTAAATGGCTGATCACACGGTGGGTGCTATAGAAATAAAGATATACCCACATACATTCAATGCTCACTCATACTTCTTTAACCCTTTTACTGCTGGAGAAGCATATACACTTTGGGGACGATTCAATATATTCGGAAGCAGCTGAAAACAGCCACGGACTTGAATTATCCCTACAACAGCGAAGAATGTAACAGCCGTATGATAGCATACTGCAGGGGGCGCAAACTGGGGGGGGCGCGGCGCTTACAGAGGCCCCGCGTTCTTCCCCACAACATTTAAATTAAATGCCAGGGGGGAGCATGAGGCATCTATAACTCCCTCTAACCTGCCCTCCGGTGACGCAGCGCCATGACAACACGGCGGGGTCAAATCGCAACGCGACATCACATGACTCGCCCCTGCCAGAGAGCAGGTATGGGGGGTGGGGGGGGGGAGAGAAGCAGACAGGGGGGCGCAAACAGAAAAGTTTGTGCACCCCTGACATGCAGTACAGCCGTTTTGAATGCACTTTGAACAAAAGCATCAGGCATAGTCACACACATGCAAAACAACTGTCCCAGAAAACTGCAATATTGCTAGAAGTCGATCATTGATCGTCTCAACTTGGCAGAACACAAACTAATGTAATATATGAAGGTAAACTAGTACAACCACAATCATTGGTGTACTCTCTCAGAACGGGATAAGTAAAACATCTGTATTTGGGCTGAAAATGGGCAATTTATCACAATTTTCTTCCAATCAGCCTTTGTTGACTATCTGTTAACACATTTAAAGACAGGAGAGAAATCAATTCATGCAGGTGGCTCAATCAGTGGCTCGGTCGAAGGCTGCACCACCTGTGCTGAAGCGGGGATAACCTGAAAACCTGACCTGTTGCTGGCCCTTAAAGACTGGAGATGCCCACAATGCAAAACCATGTTCCATGTACTGCGGGGTTTAAAGAAAACATTCTGCTAAAACAAATGTGGTGTTTTTGTTTAACTCTTCACTCCCAGGAAGGTCCTGCAGAACATTCAACTGGATAGCTGGCTTACATCTTTATCTTGCTACAACACAAACACTTCATTGTTTGAACATTTTAATAAAGCTGCAGAGAATAATAAAAACAGCACTGCTGCAAACCGGGCCACCTTTTGACATAGGTGACCACGTGAGGACTGCCAACCGGTGGAAGCTACATATCTCCTAATCTGCCTTAATTCCAGCTGAACGGGACAGAAGGTGACCCACTTAGCAAGATTAACAATCCATGGGATTGGATTTCATGCACGGGTATCTGGGGAACGGAGACCAAGCCCCCCCTAGAATCAACTGCAGCCCTAGTGTTCCCAAACATGAAAAAGTGCATTCGTTTCAACATCACGTACGTGTAAAACTGGTCTTACTGAACATATTAACAATTGGAATGCTAAAAGATGCTTTAGCAAATGCTTTTTTTTTTTTTTTTGCAGTGTACAGCATGGCCGCGCCAGGACCAACGGTGTTAAACTTCTAAAACTTGTTGTTATCTAGGAAATTAAAGGAATATTTATGCCAACCCTAAAATTTGCAATAACCCTAAAACACTTACTTTGCCTCCTTTATCTGCATTAGTCCTCTCTAAGAACAGCTTGTTAACGAGAGAATAAAGAAACGAATTGTCAAAACACAAGCCTGTGTGATATTCAGCCAGAATACAAATAAAGCTTGCATGCACAAAAACAGATGTTGCCGTGGTGAATACAGGACACTTATGAGTACTATATAATGAAGCTCATCGCTGTATTCCATAAACCAGCAGTAGGGCCGCAATGACGAGGAATACACAGCTCTGTGTACAACAAAGTTTATGCAGCAACAGAATGAAGTGATTACAATGGAAACTATTCAGATAGTGAGTTTCAATAAACACAAAAAATATTAAAGGAAAGGTTTTTGCAGGATTAGGATTAAATCCCATTCAAAGGGACAGGTGAACTTTTACATGCCCTGCAGAAAACAAAAGTGTGTGAGAGAGAGAGAGAAAGGAATCCAAAACTGGAGAAAGAAGGGAAAACACTTGTCAGATTAAATCACATAAGAGCTCAATGCTACCTGGCTGTTTGTGAAGGTGAAAGGGAATTTAAAAAAAAAAAAAACAATCTCTGAAATGTACAATTATTTTTAGCTCAACCCCAATGTGATGTCTTCCAAGATTATAACAACATCCTTCAGACATAACATGCATCCGATGTTCCCAAAATACAGATATAAAAGAGGCTCAAGCGAAGTACCATGAATGACTAAAAGCTGGTTTTCAGGAGCCAGCCCAGAGGGGCAGGATTCAGGCCCCCGCCATCAGATCCTGCCCTTCTGACAGCAAAAGGTCTTAAATAAAACCAAGCATCACTAACTTTCTCAACGCAGTCATCAAAGAAGGCCAGACTGGCATCTTTATCGCTGACGAAGGAGCATTCCTCAATAAAGCGGATAAACATCTGAGTCTTGGTCATCATGTTGTAGAATTTGTGATGTGAACGGTCGCGGCTTTTTAAGAAACCTGTAACGACATCAAAACGTGCGCTTTACCCATCTGCCCACCCTACTAGAACAGCTCTCATCATATACAGACGCCACTTGCAACTCAAACCCTTCAGGACTTTGCAACTTCCGTGAAAATCACCTCACACCCTTTTTACCAACCAGTGCACACGTTTCTTTGCAGATCTTAACATTTAACCGGTTACTTGCTGAAGTCTCCTGGAAGCACAACCACGTTAATAAAAACACACAGACATGGCTCACATATGGTGGACGTGTCCAGAAATCCAGAAATATTGGCTCACAGTACAAACCTTAATAAAAGAGGTAACGGACCTCACAATACCTATTGATCCACTGACCTGCCTACTGGCCAGGCCAATAGAGGAAATTGACCGACCAGTGAGGAAATTAATCTCCTTCATTCTCACAGCGGCGAGATGTGCAATTGCCGCCTCCTGGAAGAAGGTATCTCCCCCTTCCAAGCAGAAAATAAAAAGAGGATCGATGAGGTAATGCTCATGGAAAAGCTCACTGCCTTCCTCAAAAGATCCACAGCTGCTTTCTACAAGATCTGGGAACCATGGCTAACGTTATAGTCAAGTCCTGATGTTCATCTCCTTTGACTGTAAGGGTGAATCAGACCTACCTAAATCTAAGTGGAGAGACTCGATTCTCGGCGTACGGGAAGAGGTTCAATTCTCATCCCCCCTCCCTCAAGCCTTTCCCCTCCTCCCTCTCTTCCTTTTCTTTTTCTAGCCTCTTTCCTTTCGGACCACAATGTGGTCTAGAGGCCTCGCCTCAAGTGGCGATGATCTACTCTATCTCATCTCTTATATTTAAAAAAAAATTGTTTTTGTATTAGGCTAGCAATAATCTACCATGTTTGTCAAATATACAGGCATACCCCGCATTAACGTACGCAATGGGACCGAAGCATGTATGTAAAGCGAAAATGTACTTAAAGTGAAGCGCTACCTTTTTTCCACTTATCGATGCATGTACTGTACTGCAATCGTCATATACGTGCATAACTGATGTAAATAACGCATTTGTAACAGGCTCTATAGTTTCCCCGCTTGCGCACAGCTTCGGTACAGGTAGGGAGTCGGTTTTGCTGTTCAGGACGTGCTGACAGGCGCATGCTTGAGCTGCCGTTTGCCTATTGGGCGATATGTACTTACTCGCGAGTGTACTTAAAGTGAGTGTCCTTAAAGCGGGGTATGCCTGTATATATGCCTAATAAAAATGTTTGGAAAAAAAACAAAAAAAAACACGTATTTGCAACTGGAAGACTTCAGTAAATAGATACCAAGGAGTTGTACATGGCAGGGATTGGAAAACATAGATACAATAGCTTATTTGTTATACCCTGCAGTTCAAAGAGAGAGCTGGCATCTGTGGCAGTCTCTGATGGGGCTTGGGTGATAGGTCGTAGGTATGACCTGTACCCTTTTAATATAGATGCCATGAAGCACAGGAAGGCTTCCTGAATCTCCATGTCCAGCTGATGCAGTTTCTTCCCAGCGTTAAAGTCACAGTCATTCGTCGCTAGCTCCATTAGCCCATCTTCTCTTGGTCTTTGCTGCACTGCAAGTAGAAATGCCATCTTATTCGGGAGACCCTTTCTCAGGTAAATAAATCACCAAATATTGACACGAAAATGCTTTTATTGAGACCACAAAGCAAACTAAACTGAAAGCATGTTCCGTCGTGCAAAGCCTCCAAGATAGAATTAATATTAATAACGTTTTTCCTTCCAATAGGACTATCAGCGCTTCACATATTCTAAAAAGTTCTACAAATTAAAAGGAAAACATTTAAACTACAAAATAAATCAAAACACGAGATAAAAATACAAAAAGCAATAAAGTGCAGAAGGGGAAAAGAAGTTAAAACTGGAAACAATAGTTTAGGATTGTGAACTACACAGGCGGGTTTTGGGGTGATTTTACCCTCACTGATGGGATGAGGCCTGCTAGGCCCTGAAGGGGTAAGACCCTAAGCACAACAGAAAAACATGGCCAGGCTACTTTTAGTCAGGACCTTGGAACAATGTGTGAATAGAACCTCACGTGAAAATAATAAACACCCAGGAACAGCCTTTCATGTGAAAGAAATGTGAACAGGAACACATTGTTCTAGTGACTGCACAAGGTTGATCCTGTGACACACTTGTACGTCACACTTGGTAGCTTGCTTTGTGTACTTACACTCTGCCAGTTGTTGGTACAAGTTACTCAGAGTGTTCAGCAGGTTTTTGCAGGATTTCTTCGGAAGTATCTTCCATGTCACGTTTCTCTTACACTCCGTTCTGTAAATAGGGGGAGATTCTGTTATTGAAATGACAAGCTCTGCAGAGTTTAACTAGGTGAGAGCAAATCTTACAGGGTCCTGGAGCGGAATATTATTCTATGTACACATACAAAGGGACCAATGTTCTCCGAAAACACGGCCAGTTATTACAAGAGATGATAATCCCGTAGTGATATTGTACCTGTGCATTATATACCTTTTAATGGCCAAACACTGCACACTTAGGGGGTCATTCATTAAAGAAGACGTTCCTCCAACTCCAGGAATGGCCAACTACAGCCCTCAAGGACCACCAACAGGTCAGGTTTAAAGAATATCCCTGCTTCAGCACAGGTGGCTCAGTCGTTGACTCAGCCACCTGTGCTAAAACTAGATATCCTTAAAACCTGACCTGTTGGTGGCCCTTCAGGACTGGAGTTGACCACTCCTGTTCTACACGATTGTTTGTTCGTTTCTAGCCCCCCTTTCTTTTTTTAGCAGGCAGCCAAACGCCACAATTTTCAGCTCCAAGACCCCCTGGTTCCTGAGTCCTGAGATACTTGTGAAGTTAACTGGTTTAATGCTCAGGGGAAA
The DNA here is from genome assembly GCF_040206685.1 of Ascaphus truei. Lineage (NCBI taxonomy): Eukaryota > Metazoa > Chordata > Amphibia > Anura > Ascaphidae > Ascaphus > Ascaphus truei. Next base: position 8,404,886 of record NC_134500.1, read on the forward strand.
CAAAATGGATGCCAAATCTCAGGCCAATAGGAAGCTGCATTATCAGTAGTTATGACTTCCCATTGAATAGGCATTTAAATCCCCTTTAAAAACCAGTAAGTATTTTGGGAACCGAGTGGTGAAAATAGTGCGGTTCATCTCCGGTGGACCCCCAGAAACAAAACTGGAGGTTAGTTAGGGTGGGTTACTTTACCTTTAAATGTGGGTTATTCACCTATTATTGATGTATGTTAACCCGTAACGGACCTTAATGAATAACCCACTTGGAGCACGCTTTGTGATATTTATTTTCTTGTTGTAGGGTAGATAACATTATTTCATATAAAAATAGAAAGACCCCAGCAGGTCAAGTGTCATATGCACCTTAAAAACAAAAACATCTCCTGTTTTTAAAGGGGAGGTAAACAGGGAATAGGTTTTATAGCAAAGTATCAATGAAAATCCACACAATAAATTAAACGCAATATGAAAGGCGACAATAATACAAAATATTAGAAATAACACTTTTTACACCTCGCTAGAACATGTCTGTACTGTGTAATGCAGTATGCATTCATTCACGGAAATACTGGCCTTCCAGTGTTGTGAAGCACACACAGGTTTCTAGTGTTTCCCCCTAAACTACTTCAACTAGATCAACTGCAATGTACTTGTTAACTGTACACATGCCACATCAAACCCTTTCTTGCCAGCAAGTATTGCAATTAATTGTGGAGCAATGCAGTACCCTCCAGCAGGCAACGGGTAAAGAAAAACAACAACCCCCTCTGCAGTTGGAAGAACACCCCAATCTCCTTTTACTGCAGCTAGAGCAAACTCTAATCCAGGAATACTCACTGCGAGATTGTGTTGGTATCTAGGTCAACGCAGCTTACATCCGGTGGCGGATCATACAGATCAAAGTAGCGCGAATCAATCCCGACAATGAACGGGCACGGAGCGCTCAACATGTCCGCAAGTGCCAAGGGGCAGAGGGGGATGTACGGGCAGGGCCAATGGAAAGGGAAAATCATCTTTGGGAAAGAGAGCGAGAAGAGAGACTCATTACTGTTCCAATAAAGATGTGATACAGAGTAACAAACCACACAGCCACAACACATGAGCATATAATGGGTTGGCCAACACAACAGCAATTAAAATATTACATGTTATGTCGTACAGGAAAAAAAAAAAAAGTCCCAACTGTATGTAGACTGCAC